>NC_092371.1:26439328-26739511 GCF_030028105.1 Mobula birostris | reverse complement strand
ATGAGAGAGGTTCTCAGATCATTGTTCCCTCTCGCACCGTGAGATGACCCCGAACTTCCTTGGATCAAGCCGGTATGCAGTCTGACAGGATGAATTCAATGCCGACCACTTCCTGGTGGATTATGGTCAAATTTGTCTGCAGAAACGTTTTTCACAAAGCGCAAGTAGTCCAATCGGATAGAACATCCCACCGCTATCAAATCAGACCCGTCCTATGCATTACTGGGGTCACTTTCTGAACTGGCCGTCCATGGAATGATGGAGACCACCATGAGTGTTGCTCGCGGGGGGCATTTGTGTCAATCCAGGCAGTGAGTGGTCACCCTCCTGCCGCCCAGTCCCGGCGATGGAGGACTCGGGTTCGGTCTGTCAGAATGGGGTAAATTCGGGTCAGAACGCTGAGAACGAACGAGCCACACCTGGGCCAACAACCTTCGCGGACTCTGACCACTAAGGAGCAGAGAAGCAGTTTCTCAGCCTGGAGACTGAACTGTACAAAGGTTTTAGAAAATAACTTCTGTTGTGATGTAAACTGGAATAAAAGCCGAAAATGTCTGAGAAACTCAGCGGGACGGTAACATCACCGAAACGTTAGTGGAGATTTGTCGGGGGGGGGGGGGTTTGGGCGCTGAGTTATCCCATGACCGTAGGAATGTCAGTTATTTACTTATGAGTAAATAAGAAGTACTGAATTTTAGTAGTCTCTATCACGCACACTTCGTTTACACACACGAGCACAATCACATTATTTTGCATATTACGTACTAACTCTATGCCGTATGTGTTTTATTCACAAAAATACCAGCTGCTACTGTAAACACGAGGAAATCTGCAGATGCTGGAATTTCAAGCAACACACATCAAAGTTGCTGGTGAACGCAGCAGGCCCGGCAGCATCTCTAGGAAGAGGTACAGTCGACGTTTCGGGCCGAGACCCTTCGTCAGGACTAACGTCGTCGGCCCGAAACGTCGACTGTACCTCTTCCTAGAGATGCTGCCTGGCCTGCCGCGTTCACCAGCAACTTTTATGTGTGCTGCTACTGTAACCCGCGGGCGGCTTGGATTTAATGGAACAATCTGCGTGACGAAGGCTTGAGTTTGGCGAAAGACCGAGATACTGTACATATTTCCAATGTACACTACCTCCGCAACCAGTGGTACAGAAATGCATGGATAAATCACAGAATCGCCGAGTCGCCTCTACAACTTTTTTCGTTCTTCAAATAACTTTTAAACAACGTCCAAAAATATATTTAATGAATTTGATAGCAAAACGGGTTAAATTAATTGCATTTGACCACTCATATGTAAATTGGAAATATAATAGTGTTGATCATTAATTGGTGGTGTAATTGCGTTAACGAAGGAGGGCAATTCATAATTATGCTTGTGCCGTGATAATGAATAAATATAAATAATGTTGAATATAATGGATGCGGTGAAAACGTCGCTTCTTGCTTAGCGGACAGGGTTTTGAATTGAGAACGGAAAATGCTGGAAACACTTAGCAGGTCAGACAGACCTGTCCGCTCATACGGTAGTGTGGGCAATTTGTTCATCTCCTGTCATTTGATAACACCTGAAACGCTCCCGGGAACCTGCCTCCTGTAAATCCCTGAGCCCAGCGGTGCGGTTGCTTGCAGTATCTGTTGAAACTCCCGAGTCGAATACTTATCTGACCGCAGATGACAATTCTGTGGAATTTGAGCGCGGTTACAAGCTAATTCTTGCGAAGAGCGACAATCCCATTATTAGGAAATCTGGGTCAAAGCAAAATTGAGGCTTCAAACGAATCCATTCAACTAAAATGCCTGTCCTTGCAAACGTGCAAACAATTAACTACACATTAGAACCACGGGCCGATTAAGCACAGCGCATTAATCGCGCAGCCTGCAGGATGGCAATGAAATTATAATTCAATCAGTATTGGAAAACAAATTACATTTATTAACTAAATTGGTGGCACAAAATGTACTATAATTGATATTAAAATATACATTATTTTTATATTTTAATATTATAATTGTTTCATTATGAGCAACGTTTAATAATTTTAGATTACACTTGAATATCTATTTGTAATGATTTAATTAACCGCGTATATTAATAGTATTAAATATGTAGTGTGTAATTAATTACATTTAAATATATTTGAAATTTGGTAAGAATTAAATCAATCATGTTTAACATAAACTCGTTTCATGTAGTGTTTAAAATTGCATTAATTAATTGGGTGTAAATAATTGTACATGATACTTACTTCGTAGTTATAATTCTGTGTCGCGGTATAATCAAAAAGCAAACAGCAGCAGTTGCTGCCACCCTGAAACACCTATAATAAGCGTGGAGAACACTCAGCGGGTCTGACAGCACCCGTGAAGAAACAAACAGGGTCACATTTCAACTCACGGCTTTTCATTTCTCTTGAGAGGTGATCGATCTGAAATATCAACTATTCTTCCTCTCCGCGAATGCTGCCCAACCAACCTTCCGAACATTTCCAGAAATTTCTGCTTCTATGTTACATTCATGTATAATTATTCACTTTACATAAGTTGTTCCATTCCTTTATACCAATTGAATGGAACTATTTACTAGATTTATATTTTGGCCGCACATATTAAACATTAACCACGCATTCCTATTGAATCCTCATGTTATGCTGGTGCAGAATTGTTTTGCATTAAAATTCGCGTTAGTCTTTCTGTATACAATATATTTTGACCGCTTTACAGCAGGTCCATGACAAATCGCGCCTAGCTTGAGGAGTGACCAAATGAACAGTCAATTACTCAGTTGAATTTGATGCACAAATGAACGTGCAACGGGTCTTAGCGAAAACGATTGCTGCAGTTACTTTATCAATTATTTCCCTGTTATTCTTACCGAGCTCCTAATAATTCGATGGGTACGAGCTGGCGCTCGGCTTTAAACTAACGGCAATCTTCAGGCTCTCAGTTGACGGGCCGCGGCTGCCGGGCGGTGAGTCACCCCACCCGGCCTAACCTCCGGCATAACTCAGATCGCCAAGCTTCCGTCTCCTGCGCCCACTGGAATCGGCGAAAACATCGAAAGTTACACTCTTGTTCCGGTTGTTTAGATTGTCCAAATACATTCCTTTACACCATTTAAGCCTATGAGAAATCACCTTGAATGTTCATCAGCTGCCTGACATTTAATCCTTTATTAAATATAAAAAATACATTTTATATAAAATACTTGAAATATATCAATAATATATATATAGACTCGATACGATTCATTTTTTTAAAATACTTTATTACAGAATTAACCATATCATTATCAGACCGCTTTGAATAGTGTATGTTCATTTCAATAATTAATTAGGATATGGTCTAGTGGAATCAGTTACATTGAAACTTCATTGCACAGGCGGCGAGCTCCCTGATGCAAACATCACCAACCTACCTCTGCTGCATGATGGCGATGAACACACGACTGGTACTCCTGCCCATCCTGGAATGACTCGGACTCCGCGACCCTAGTTAGGAGAGCAAAGGGTCCCGCAATGTCAGACTGGATCGAGGGAGTGACTCTGAGGTGTGTCCGGGGAGATGGGTTCGGGTCTGAAATCCCCGTAGAACTGGGCTTGACATCGTGCTTCAGTTCTGTCCAACATCTTATATTCCGTCTGGGTAGCCTCCAACCTGATGGCATGAACATTGACTTCTCAAACTTCCGCTAATGCCCCACCTCCCCCTCGTACCCCATCCGTTATTTATTTTTATACACACATTCTTTCTCTCACTCTCCTTTTTCTCCCTCTGTCCGTCTGACTATACCCCTTGCCCATCCTCTGGGTCCCCCCCCTTGTCTTTCTCCCTGGGCCTCCTGTCCCATGATCCTCTCATATCCCCTTTGCCAATCACCTGTCCAGCTCTTAGCTCCATCCCTCCCCCTCCTGTCTCCTCCTATCATTTTGGATCTCCCCCTCCCCCTCCCACTTTCAAATCTCTTACTAACTCTTCCTTCAGTTAGTCCTGACAAAGGGTCTCAGCCTGAAACGTCGACTGTACCTCTTCCTAGAGATGCTGCCGGGCCTGCTGCATTCACCAGCAACTTTGATGTGTCTCACCTATAGACACTGGGTTTCTTCCTTACTGTTAATACAGATCAGGTCATTACACTGTGCATTGAGGTAGAACAGAACAATGCAGATTAAAGTATAACAATGTATGCAAACAGTAAGGTGGAAGCTCATAATGAGGTGGACTGTGAGCGCAACAGTCCATCTTATGGTACTAAGGAGCTATTTACTAGTCTTATGGCAGCATGGTAGAAGCTGTCCTACAAACTAGTGGTACAAGTTTTCAGGTTTTTGTATCTCCTGCCTTGATGGAAGGGGGGTGAAGAAAGAATGTCTGGGGTGGCTGAGGTCTTTGTTTATGCTGGCTGCTTTACCAAGGCAGTGAGAACTAGCAAGAGAGTGCATGGAGGACAGGCTGGTTTTCATGATGTGCTGAGCTGTGTCCACAATGCTCTGCGGTCATGGACAGAGCTGTTGCCATACCAAGCCTCTATGCATTTAGATAGAATGCTTCCTGCGCTGCCTACTGCCTGATGGACTTGCAGTTAAAGGTGCTTGAAGAATCCTTTCTACAAAGGGCAATTTTTGAGGCACTGGCTGATCGAATGGAATATTCCATGGCAATTAATTCAGACCTATCCTAGGATCATGAGGATCGGGTAGAAATGAGGTGACAGTCTATGGAATGATGAGGACAAAAGAAAATCTAGCAGGTTGCTGTATCTGTAACCAATTCCAGTCCAGACACAGGCATTGCTCCAAGCTGATCTCCTCCATGGGCTCTGTCTATATTTCTCATTGACCTGGTAGAGTCACCAAAGATCCCTCCCACCCTAGTTTTTCTCTCCTGTCCAGTTAGGCAGAAGATACAAAAGGCTGGAAATATATAACACTAGATTCAAGGACATCTTCTGTTCTGCTGTTATAACATTTATTGAATAGACTCCTTGTGTAATAAGATGGAGTCTAGATTTATACTCTACCTCATCATGGCCTTGTACCTTATTATCTGCCTGCACTGCTCTTTCCCTGCAGCTGTAACACCATATTCTGCATTCTGTTACTGTTTTCCCCTTGTACTACCATGATGTATTGATGAAAGTATCTGTATAGACGACATGCTAAATAAAGTTTTTCACAGAAGACAATAATAAACCAATTTACCAATCACCAATTGCTGTGGATTCTGAGGTGGAATTGCTGGCATTATCCAGCCTGGATATATAACAATTGAAATGTAAAGCAAATCAGAATATTTACATTCAACCAATGAATTAGAGATGGGACAGAGGAGGATTCACAGCCAACAGAGTTTGTTCAAAGACCAGAGAAAATAAACTCAGCAAAAGCCAGATAATTTCTCCAGACAATAATCAGCGAATCAAAGGTAGTTACTTAATTAGTGGCATACAACAGTACAGATACCACATTTGGCAGGGCCAGTCATCTGCCCTCTGGCAAGTACGAACAATGCCATCTGCAATGCAAGGTGATAACCAAATGGTCACTTCCAAACACAGAAATGGGGGAGATGAGAAAGGCTTTTAGCTTCCCAAGGTTTTCGGAACAGTTAATAATTAATCTCAGGATTCACACTCTGTAGCCCTTGATCTTTTGATAATTCAAAACAAGGTTTATTATTACTGACATATATTGTGTAATTTCTGGTTTTGCAGCAGAAGCATATTAAATAAATATATATATAGATAGATAGATAGATAGTGAGGTAGTGATCATGGGTTCATGGTCTTCACAGCTGCCTCTTCTTCATGAACCATATTTACTAATCGCCATGTCTGATGATGAAAGGAAGGCTACCAGGCTGCTGAGAGTGGTGCTCGGACACAGCAGCCGACTCCCAGCTGGTATCTGCCCACTCTCCTCACTTGCATGAAAGCAGATTGCATATCCAAGATGGGCATTCTGGTATTCCTACCACCTGGACAATGCCTGTAGGTGCTGACTTCCAGCATACCTGTCCTTTGGCCACAGAAAGAACCATTCAAAGTTCCTGGATTTAATTTGACTCTTGAGTCTGCGGACTCAGTAGCCCACGTGGGTTTCCCCCAGGTGCTCCAGTTTCCTATCTCACCCCAAAAACATGCTGTCAGGTTATTGCTATTGTTATAATAATAATAATTATGCAATTAACCTACTCTCCTACTCTCCAGTGTAGGTTAATGACAAGGAGAATTAGAAACTGAGTGAAAAGGAAGAGGACAGAGCTTTAAGTTCAAACACTAGAAGGCATAGGTTTAAGGTGAGGGGGGAAAGTTTAAAGAAGTTTCTTTTATGCAGAGAGTAGTGGGTGCCTAAACATGCTGCCAGGGGAGGTGGTAGAAGCTGAAACGATAGCAGCATTTAAGAAGTGTAAGATAAACAGGCAGGGAATAGAGAGATGTAAGCTATGCTCAGGTAGATGGGATTAGTTTAAAACAGCATCATAGTTAGTAGAGATCAGGAGCTGAGGGCCTTTTCCTGTGCTATGTTCTAACGGGATGCGTGGAAGAGAATGTATCATAGGGGACCCATGGGGATTGGGTCTAATGGTTTTGCTCCCTAGGGACCCAGCAAGTGCCATCCGACCTGAACAGCCTCCTCCTGCACTGCGAATTCCTGCACCTCACAGCCATCAGCAGGGAGTGACAATGGTCAGGCCACATCGGATATGGGGTCATAACTGAGCTTCCTCACACTGCGGATTTCTGAAGGTCAACAGATGGAGGTTGCAGTTGGCTGGAGGGGAGAGTGTGGCTAATCTGCGGCTGCAGGAGTCCAAGGAGCTCAGTTACTGAGATCCAGAGCAGGAGGATGAACAAGATCTTCTTTTACATTTAGGAGAGGGTGAAGAGGAGTTTATTGTCAAAGATATGGATCAGAAGTGGATTCAAATACAGATTCAAATCAAGTTTATTTAGTTATCACATGTACATTGAAACAAACAATTGAATCGAATTGACTTTATTACTTACATCCATCATACACTTGAGGAGTACATGGGTTTTTTTGCGTTAACAACCAACACAAACTAAGGATGTGCCCATGAGTGTCGCCACACATTTCACCGGCAATATAACATGCACACAATGTTCGGCAGAACAACACAGAACACAACAAGCCAAAACAACAACAGCAAAAGAAGCTCAGTTCCTCGCTCCCAGCCCCCATGCCTATTTCAAGGGCGAAGAGACAATTTAAAAAGAGGTTGGAGGTGACATCGGATGCACAACAACTCTGGCAGGGTCTGCAAGACATTACTTCCCACAAAGCAAAGCCCAATCATATGGATGGCAGTGATGTTTCACTACCAGATGAACTCAATGCCTTCTATGCCCGCTTTGAAAGGGAGAACACAACTACAGCTGTGAAGATCCCTGCTGCACCTGATGATCCTGTGGATCTCTGTCTCAGAGGCCGACATTAGGCTGTCCTTAAACAGAGCGAACCCTCACAAGGTGGAAGGTCCTGATGGAGTATCTGGTAAGGCTCTGAAAACCTGTGCCAACCAACTGGCAGGAGTATTCAAGGACATTTTCAACCACTCACTGTTACGGGCAGAAGTTCCCACTTGCTTCAAAAAGACAACAATTATACCAGTGCCTAAGAAGAATAATGTGGACTGCCTTAATGACTATCACCTGGTAGCACTCACATCTACAGCAATGAAATGCTTTGAGAGGTTGGTCATGACTAGACTGAATTCCTACCTCAGCAATGACCTGAACCCATTGCAATTTGCCAATTGCCACAATCGGCCAATCACAAATGCAATCTCAATGGCTCTTCACACGGCTTTAGACCACCTGGACAACACAAACACCTATGTCAGGATGCTGTTCATCGACTATAGCTTAGCATTTAATACCATCATTCCCACAATCCTCACTGAGAAGTTGCAGAACCTGGGCTTCTGTACCTCCCTCTGCAATTGGATCCTTGACTTCCTAACCGGAAGACCACAATGAGTGCGGATTGGTGATAACATTCTCCGCCTCGCTGGCAACCAACACTGGTGCACCTCAGGGGTGTGTGCTTAGCCCACTGGTCTACTCTCTCTATACCCATGACTGTGTGGCTAGGCATAGCTCAAATACCATCTATAAATTTGCTGATGATACAACCATTGTTGTTAGAATCTCAGATGGTGACGAGAGGGTGTACAGGAGTGAGATATGCCAACTGATGGAGTGGTGTCACAGCAACAATCTGGCACTCAGAGTCAGTAAGACAAAAGAGCTGATTGTGGACTTCGGGAAGGGTAAGATGAAGGAACACATACCAATCCTCATAGAGGGATCAGAAGTGGAGAGAGTGAGCAGCTTCAAGTTCCTGAGTGTCAAGATCTCTGAGGATCTAACCTGGTCCCTACATATTGATGCAGTTACAAAGAAGACAAGACAGTGGCTATGCTTCATTAGGAGTTTGCAGAGATTTGGTATGTCAACAAATACACTCAGAAACTTCTATAGATGTACCGTGGAGAGCATTCTGACAGGCTGCATCACTGTCTGGTATGGAGGGGCTACTGCACAGGACTGAAAGAAGCTGCAGAGGGTTGTAAATCTAGTCAACTCCATCTTGGGTACTAGCCTACAATGTACCCAGGACATCTTCAAGGAGAGGTGCCTCAGAAAGACAACCTTCATTATTAAGGACCCCCAGCACCCAAGGCATACCTTTTTCTCACTGTTACCATCAGGTAGGAGGTACAGAAGCCTGAAGGCACACACTCAGCAATTCAGGAACAGCTTCTTCCCCTCTGCCATCTGATTCCTAAATGGACATTGAACCCTTGGACACTACCTCACTCTTTTTAATATACAGTATTTCTGTTTTTTTGCACTATTTTTAATCTATTCAAAAACATATACTGTAATTGATTGATTTATTTATTTGTTTATTATTATTATTATTATATTTTGGTTTTTTCTACTGTATTATGTATTGCATTGAACTGCTGCTGCTAAGTTAACAAATTTCACATCACACGCCGGTGATAATAAACCTGATTCTGATGTACACACACACAGACACAGACAGGCCATCACCGGCTTCCACCCTCCAGCAGGCTCATGGATTCGTAGACATTGGGCCTTCAACTTCCCCAGTGACTCACAGAGATTCAAGGCTCCCACCGTTGTTATTATAAACTCTTATTGTAAACTACTATTGATCATACTAACAGAAGGTATTACTGTATTTACACTTTGTTTACCTGTGGTAACCTAGTACAGTTTTACAAAGCAGATGGAAGTGAGCAGCATCAGGTTAAAGGAATGACATCGGTAAATCACATGCTCAGATGTTGAAATAACTGGTGTAGATTCAATGCAGAAGAACTTACTTAATTGTTAGATGTTCACAGCACCTGCACATCTGAACTGCTGCCAGTAAATTATAAAGGTCAAGAAAAAAAAAGTTATGCTACTCCAGCAGCTTTTAAATTGCAGAAAACAAGTTTCAAAATAGGATCATTTATTGGTTTCATTTCTGCATGCCAATCAATTCCTTAATGAAGAATTCTTAATGTTTAAAATTTCAATGCTTAAGTGTATCAGCAAAGCCTATTGCAAATATGCCAAGAAGAATTTTTTTTTGTCCTTAGAATTTATTTTGGAAAGTTTCTGTTTTCGTCTTTTCAAATTCTGCATTCCATGTTATAATAGCTCGCTGCCTTAAAACACACTTTGGTTACTGACCTTCCCTCCGCTGCAATTGGTTTTCCGTAACCTCTCAAATGAACGTCACCCTTTCATCTTCTTTCTCCGAAAGTATGATCTTTACTTCTCCAGCCTGTTTTCAGTTTCCATTAAGAAAACGGTGTTCCTTCAATTTTTCTGTGCGAGTATAAAAGCCTCCTGAAGCAGGAAAAGGCACAGCAGGGATAACTTATTGCAGTACTCAGTATGAAATAACTGGGACCTTCCCAGTCTATCCATATTTTCCTCAAGTCCCTTAACCATGTATTCATATGCCTGCTGACAAAGACCCCAACAACTAGTACTGCAATCCCTGCTCTTTAAGTACACGTCCAAGTGCTGTTTAATTGTGGTGAGGTTCACCGCCTCTCCCAGCCTTTTAGGCAGCGAATCCCAGATGCCCTAGGCAAACTCATTTGTTTAGTATTTCCCCTCTAATCCTTTCAACTACTCTAAATATTGTTTCCTGTTCTATTAAGGAAAATACAGTAGGTCCTTCCAATTTACCTGCCCCAAGACCCTCTGAAATCTAGGTTTCTTGGTAAAGTCTCCCTTCAGCCTCCTCTTTTCCAAAGAAACTCCCAGCTTATCTAATTTTTCTTCACAGCTAGTATTTGCCTACCTTGGCAGCATCCATGTAAAACTCTTCTGTACTTTCTTTAGTACAATTGCACCTTTCCCATATGTGGTAACCAGAGCTGTTTACAGTACTCGAACTGTGGCCTAAATCGAGTTGCATTTAGTTCTAGGGTAGTCTTCCTGTTCCCTGTCATTTGAAAAGCACCCTGCATGCCTTTCAAACCATCTTACTAGCCTGTTTTGTTATTTTTCTGTGGACATATTCTCAAGGATCCTTTTGTTCCAGCACATCATTCAATGTCCTTGTTCATTATATATTTCCTTGCCTTGTTGCATCTACCCAAATGCTTTCCCAATTTCTAGATTAAATTTCATTTGCTATTTTCCTTCTCAACTACCCCTACCATTAGCATCATCCTGCAGTGTGACACTTTTTTTATCAAACCTCCTGGCATTTAAATATTTATCATCAAGCCCAGTGAAACACCAATGTATCTTTTTGACCAGCCTGCGAGTAAGACCTTGTCAAAAGCCTTGCAAGAAATCTATCCAAACCGCACCAAGGACATTAACTTATTAACTCATCGTGCTACCTGCTGAATTAGTCAGACATAACCTTTCCTTATTGCATCCATGCTAATTGTCCTGGATTAATCTATGCCTCTCTAAATTATATTTATGTTGAGCCTTAGACCTTAGTTCACTGATGTTAAACTAACTGGTTTGTAATTATTGGTTTATCCCTAAGTCTCTTTTTAAACAACAGGACAGGGTTAGCAGTTCTCCAACATCCCTCCAATAGTGAGGGAGGGTTGGAAATGATGGTCAAAGTCTATGCATTTCCATTCTGGCTTCCTGTAAGAACCTGGGATAAATTTACTTGAGCCTGATGACTTAATCCTGGTTCAAAGATGCTGAGCATCTTAAAATTTCTTCTACTATGTTCATCCCATCTAATATTTCATGCTCAGTCACCTCCAACTGTACAATCAGGATCCCTCCCCCTTTTGTGAAGATAATTGCAAACTGTTCATAAAACTTTACCCACATCCACCCACCCCCACTTGATGTCCTGATTACCCATTAGGTTCAAAATGGGTCCTGGTCTTTCCTTAGTTATTCTCCAATTCTATATGAATTTAGAAAAAATCTTTGGATTTTCTTTGATTTTACCATGTTTTTTTTTCACACTGTCTTTGCTTTCTGTTTTGTCTTTTAATTTTTCTTTTACACTTTCTTTACTCTTCTCGGCTTACTGCTGTAAAAGATTCTTGGTATCTGACATGAAGTTGCTTCTCTCTGCACGCTCCCTCCAGCATATCCTTCTATTTCCATACTCACTGGTACCACCACCTTCAATGCCCTGTTTTTCAATCTCTTTCCTAACTCCTTAATATCTGCCTGCAGGACCCCACCCCTTTAGCCAAGTTGTTGGTACTCACATGGACCATTCTAGAATGCTGGAGCCTCTCAGTGACATCCTTGATCTTAGCACCAAGGAAGCAACACAGCACCCTAGCGTCAAATCTTTGACTTGCAGGAACAACAATCTTCTCCCTCAGTCGCAGAATCCCCTATAGCTAATGATACCTCAACTTTCTTCCTCATGTTCTACATCGGTAGTGTCCAACCTGATGGCATGAGCAACAAATTCACTAACATCTGGTAAGCACGTCCCTGTTTCCCTTCACCAGCTTTTTTTTGCTTTCCCCCATTCTGGTGGCCCTCTCATCCTTTCTCTACCCTTCCCCTCTCCTCTCTCTGATTCCCCACCTCCTTGCCTTTATTCAATGACCCACTGTCCTCTCTGTGGGCACGTAGCCAAGTGGTTAAGGCATTGGACTAGCGACCTGAAGGTCGTGAGTTTGAGCCCCAGCCGAGGCCACGTGTTGTGTCCTTGAGCAAGGCACTTAATCATACATTGCTCTGCGATGACACCGGTGTCAAGCTGTATGGGTCCTAATGCCCTTCCCTTGGACAACATCGGTGTCATGGAGAGGGGAGACTTGCAGCATGGGCAACTGCCGGTCTTCCATTCAACCTTGCCCAGGCCTGCGCCCTGGAGAGTGAAGACTTTCCAGGCGCAGATCCATGGTCTCGCAAGACTAACAGATGCCTTAAAACTGTCCTCTCCAATCAGATTCCTTCTTCTTCAGCTCTTTACCTCTTTCACCTAGCACTTGAGTCAAGTATGATGAGTATGAATATGATGTCCTCCTGGGAGAAGGTCTGTGTGTGACTTTGCTTAACACGGAGAGTGATGCACAGGCAACAACCACGTGGTCTTTGACGGACTGCGTCAGGTTCCAGTGGCACGGAACGCAAGACTACTTGGGACCTTTCACTGCTGCAGCCTTTCTGCCTCCTTCAGTTGTTGGTGTTTTCTTTCTTGTTGCCGATTGGTGGGTGGGTGGGTGATATGTTAGTTTTAGTGAGAGGGAGCAGTTGGCAATTTGGGGGAGTCTGATGCTTTTGTTGGTGTTTTTCTGTGTGGGTGATCTGTTAACTTTTCTGCGAGGGAGGGGGTTGGGGGTTTGATGTTATTGGTGCTGTTTTTTGCGAGGGGGAGGGTTGGGGTTATTCGATGTTATCATCCCTGGTTTTTTTTTTGCGAGGGAGGGGGTTGGGGGAGTGGAGTTTTTGATGTTCCAGCTGCTGTTTTCCACATGGGTGATCTGTTAGTTTTTTGTGTGAAGTAGGGGTGGGGGTTTTGGCATTCGTGAGTTTCTGGGGGGGTGGAGAGGGGAGGTGATGTCTTTTTTTTAATAACGCCCATGGTTTTTCTGTATTTCATGGGTATCTGGAGAAGACGAATATCAGAGTTTTATTGTACATGCACACTTTCACAATAAAATGAACCTTTGAATATTTCCTCTGGCTTCACTGCCACTGTGATCTACCTATCATTTTCCGGCTTCTCACATCTTCCCCCACACACCCACCTTCCCCCTCAGCTGGTCTTACCTATCACCCACCAGTTTGTGCTCCTTCCTCTCCCCTCACCTTCTTATTCTGGCTTCTTTCCCTTCCTTTCCAGTCCTGATGAAGGGACTTGGCCCAAAACATCAATGATTTATATCCCTCCATAGATGCTGCCTGACCTTCTGAGTTTCTCTAGCATTTTGTGTGTGTTGCTCCACATCTCCAGCATCTGCAGAATCTCTGATGTCTCTTCTTCCTCACTTGCTGTCCACTTGAGCCTCCCATGATTCAGTGGATTTAACTCTGGCTGCATTATTCAGAACCAATTGCTAGCTACATAGCAAGAAGCCCTCAGTAGGGTAACTGGAGCCACTCTTTTTTTTAACGTCTGGCTGGCATCATCCATTTCGTCACTGACCTCCAAGGATCTGCAAGGATTCCACCACTGGCAACAGGCCATCCACGAAACTCTTAGCCCCATGGCCAAATCTTAGTGACATCAGTTATTACTCAATCACCATGATCTAAAACCAAAGCTGCACAAACTGATGATACTTCCAGTACTGGTGACTGGCTGGGACAAGGGAAGTAAACAGGTATTCCATATACTCAGAAGTATGTCCCACCCTGTCTCGATTTAATAGTTTAGTTCATTAAGCAGAAATGGGTGTCTCCTCCCTTCACTGCACCTAGTTCCACTACACACGAAAACCCTGATTTTCATATTCTGAAGAAGCAGTATTTCACTGAATAGGACACATCTGATCTTACTGATCTCAGTGAAATATAGCAGCTTGAATAAATGAGCACCCATATCGCTTTGATGTTGAGGACCCCAGGCAATCACAACCTCTGCCTGAGAGAATTACTTTGTGTCTCAGCTCTAATGATTGATCCTCTTTTCTTATCTTTGGACTAGATCCTAAAACATGAGAAGGTAACTTTCTATATCCACTTCATCAAATTAAAGTTTAGAACTTTCAGCGAGAATACCTTTCATTTTTATAAATTTTTGATTACACTCAGTGACCACTTTATTAGATGCATTTGTGCACTTGCCTATTAATGCAAGTATCTAATCAGCCAATCATATTGGAGCAAATCAATGCATAAAAGTATGCAGACAAGTTTAAGTGGTTCAGTTGTTGTTCAGACCAAACATCAGAATGGGGATGAAATGTAATCTAAGTGACCTTGACCGTGGAGTGATTTTTGGTGCCTGACGGGATGGTTTGAGCATCTCAGAAACTGCTGATGTCCTGGGATTTTCACACACAACAGCTTCTAGAATTTACAGAGAACGTCGTGAAATACAAGATAATCCAATAAATGGCAGTTCTGTGAGTGAAAATGCCTCATTAATGAGAGAAGTCATAGCAGAATGACCAGACTGGTTCAAGCTGGCAGGAAGGTGACAATAACTCAAATAACCACGCAGAAGAGCAGCTGAATGCACAACACGTCAAATCTTGAAATGGATGGGCTACAGGAGCAGAAGACCACACCAGGTTCCATAAAGAGGTCACTCAGTGTACTTTGCTCAGTTTTAGTTCATCTTTAAACATAGGGTAAAGACTTATATTTTAGGAAACTCCCAGTGAGGCTTGTCACACTGCCTCAGGGGCAATAGAAGATTTTTAGGTGTATATTTCAGGTACGGTCAGATCAAAGTGAATACACCCAGATTTCTTTAGTCATGAACTTTTAATGCAAAAATTTCCAACATATCATTTGATTTTCTAATTGCTTGCTCAACCTGTGTGATGACTTTTTGTAATTTGACAACAACCATGTCTCTGAATACCAACATGTACCAGTCACAAAATGTTAGAAAAATATTCTGCTTAGCCTTTCACCAATGTGGATAATGTCTTGCAGTATCGGTTATATTACTTCAGTTTTCTCATACGCATCACTTAACTAGCTTCCTTCACTTTGTAACATTTGAGTCTCTTCATCACAATTCGTGCTCCCTCTGAACTTGCACTGACAACAAAAGTGGAAGTATTAAAACACAAGAAAACAGAGACAGGAATTGACCTGCAGGCCTCACAAAGCTCGTTATCGTGGCTATCCCTCGAGTTCAAGGATGATGGTCTTCGTTCTGAAGAAGTGGCCCACAGAGTGAAGACGCCTGTGTGTGTATTTGTTTAACGTGTACTTGATGTTGCACTCCAAGAAGCACACGATACTTCACAAATCAACCAACTGATTCTATCGTGGGCCGAAGGGCCTGTACTGTGTGTAATGTTCTATATTCTATGTTCTAAATTGCATGGCCCCACACTTCCCCACATTAAATATCTTTTGCCAAATCACTCAATCTATCCACATCGCACTGCACAAGATTCTACCTAATTTTCAGCAAGCTTGGAAATCTTACATTTTGCTCCTTCCTCTATTAAGGTCAATAGCAAACAACCGAGGGCCAGAAAACAATCCCTGGAATATTCCACTAGTTACATTCTTTCAGTCTGAAAATGACCCATTGATTCTAATCCTCTGTTCTCTAAGTGACAGCCAATTTTCAGTCCACATCAACACACTTCCTCCAATACCTTGGGCACTTATTTATGCACTAACCGCTTATGTGTCACCTTGTCAAACGTCTTCCAGAAACCTAACTATACTAGATCTACAGGTTCCCTTTTGTTTACTTATTTAATTTTTACCTGCACAGTTTGTCTTTGTATGTACTCTAGATTTACATTGATTTTATTGAATTTCTCTGTTTTACTGTGAATGCCTGCAAGAAAATGAATCTCAAGGTGGTACATGATGACATATACATACCTTGACAATAAATTTACTTTGACTTTGACTTTTTTTGCCTTTCTTCTTTTTTGAATAAAGGAGTCACATTGACTGTTCTCCCGTCTTCTGATACCCTCCTACAAATGCATAAGTTTCAAAACTTTTCAATGAATGTTTCACTGTCTCTGCAGTCTCTTCCTTTAAATCCTTGGGTGTAGCACATCAGGTCCTGGTGATATGGCAATCTTTATCCCCATGAGTTTTGCTGATACTTTGTCCTTTATGATTGGCTCATCTATTACTCTGAGAGTATCTGCAGAATTCTCCACAGTGAAAACTGACGCCACAAAATGATTTAATGTATTTTCCATTTCTTTGTTTCCTGGTATTAATTCATCAGCATAATTCTCCAGAAATACCACACCTATCTTTGCTGGTTTCTTCCTATTTACGTTTTCTTAGAAACTATTCCGGCTTGTTTTGATATTATATGCAATCTTTCTTTCAAAATCAAATTTCTCCTTCTATGGGACTATAAACTTTCCAGGCCTCTGGCTTACTACCTGCCCTTGCCACCTAATGTGCCCAACGTTTCAATTTAACATTATCCTTTGCTTCCTTTGTTAACCACAGATTGCTCCTCTTTCTCGTGAAATCTCTCTCTTTAATTGAGATAAGTTGCTGCTGAGGGTTATGAACCTGTCACCATTCATCCACTGATTTGTTACCCATACCCTCAAGCTGAACCTGGAATATTATTACTTTGTGGTCACTGCCTCCTGAGGGAATCTTTAACCACAAGATCTCTTATTAGCCAATTAAACAAAGCCTTTGATTTGGAATGTTACAAGTTTATCCCTGTAATTTAGAATTATTGCATCTGTTACCTTCAGGATATTTGCAGCATCATCCCCTGTAAAACCCAACGTAAAATGAATTTAACATATCCACAACTACAAGATATTCTGCAGGCATTGGAAAGCCGGGGAACAAACTCAAAATGCTGGAGGAACTCAGTACGTCAGGCAGCATCTATGGAGAGGAATGAACAGTCAACATTAAGTCCTGATGAGGGG
Organism: Mobula birostris; assembly: GCF_030028105.1. NCBI lineage: Eukaryota > Metazoa > Chordata > Chondrichthyes > Myliobatiformes > Myliobatidae > Mobula > Mobula birostris. The sequence goes on along the minus strand of NC_092371.1, from coordinate 26,722,433 downwards.
TCTCAACCCAAAATGTCAGCTGTTCATTTCTCTCCAGAGATGCTGCCTAACCTACTGAGTTCCTCAAGCATTTTGGATTTGTTTAACATATCCACAATTTCTATGTTTTCTGCTACTAGTTCATCTACCTTATTCTCTATTGATCCCACATCTACCTCAACTGCCTCTTTCTATTTACACACCCATAGATATTCATCTTTTATGTTATGCAGACGTTTTCTCTCAAACATAATTGCCTTCTTTTTTATAAGACTTTTAGCATTTCTCTTCTGAACCCTAAAAACTTCCCAGTCCTCTGACAACAGGAATTCTGCAGGTGCTGGAAATTCAAGCAACACACATCAAAGTTGCTGGTGAACGCAGCAGGCCAGGCAGCATCTGTAGGAAGAGGTGCAGTCGACGTTTCAGGCCGAGAACCTTCGTCAGGACTAACTGAAGGAAGAGTGAGTAAGAGATTTGGAAGTGGGAGGGGGAGGGGGAGATCCAAAATGATAGGAGGAGACAGGAGGGGGAGGGATGGAGCCGAGAGCTGGACAGGTGATTGGCAAAAGGGGATACGAGAGGATCATGGGACAGGAGGCCCAGGGAGAAATACAAGGGGGGGCGGGGGAACCCAGAGGATGGGCAAGGGGTATAGTCAGAGGGACAGAGGGAGAAAAAGGAGAGTGAGAGAAAGAATGTGTGCATAAAAATAAATAACGGATGGGGTACGAGTGGGAGGTGGGGCATTAGCGGAAGTTAGAGAAGTCAATGTTGGAGGCTACCCAGACAGAATATAAGGTGTTGTTCCTCCAACGTGAGTGTGGCTTCATCTTTACAGTAGAGGAGGCCGTGGCCTACTTTGTCACTTGTCACTTTGCTCTGCCTTCCATTAATATTATCCTTGATACAGATTGTGGCTCTATCTTATGGAATCCCCCTTTCTAGTTGTGATTAATTCCTGTTGAGAAGCCCATATTGCGTATTTGCCACTGTTCATCTACTAACCTATGTCTCACTTTACTTTCCCCATTTTATTTCAGTCAGCTCCACAATGCAGACAGTTTGGCCCACAACCTTGTGCCAACCTTTCAACCTATTCTAAGGTCAATCTATTTCACCCAGAAAATGTTCTTTCTTAGGCTGAGAAAGTGCATTGGTGTTCACTCTCAAATTGCATTACACTCTCCCCAAATAAGTCACAGTATGAAAAGTGCTCTCTGCACCACCTCACTGGTCGTAAGCAGCCATCTCAAGATGTCCAACTATTTCTATCCTTTGATTTCTATCAACTAACCTGCATTTTATGCTGATTATTTTTATTATCCAATCCATTTTTGACCTCATTGCCAAACAATGAACTGTTTTCAAATTATAGCTGACTTTGAAATTATAGCTGGAGGTGACTCAGAGATGGAGAATCATCACCAGATGAGAAGAATTTCTCCTCCAGAGCTTTGAGTTTAGATTTGTCTGGTAGAATTAGTTCAATTTTTGCCTCAAGTAAACTGTAATGATCATTAAATGATTTAAATGTGAAGTAATAAGTAACTGCAAGGACTTGAGTGTAAACTTTGCATTTTATTTAAAAGGGAGCACTTGAATTTTCCCAATTGGCTCTTTGATGAATGACTGGTAAAGCCCTCAGTGAAACCAGTTTTCTCAAATTATCTTTATACTCAGGGTAGGAGATCAAAGCAGTTGTATAAGTGCATGGCCATGAAAGGATTCGGGTCGGTTCTGAAAGACTGCGCAGCCCAGCTGACGGAAGTGCTGACAGATATTTTCAAATCCTCTCTAGAACAATCACCTCTCTGGTCCCCTCAGTTTTCAAGGTGGCAACCATCATTCCTGTGCCGAAGAAGGCGACAGTAACCTCCCTAAATGACTAGCATCCGGCTGCATTAACGTCAACCACTATGAAATGCTTTGAGTGGTTGGTCATGAAGCTCATTAAAGCCTTTCTCATGGCTACAGTGGACCGTTTCCAGCTCGCATATCGCTTAAATCTACTGATGATGCAATTGCCTCGGCCCTCCACTCTATCCTGTCCCACCTGGAAATTGGGGTCTCATATGCCTTGCTGCTGCTTATAGACTTCAGTTCAGTATTCAACACCATCATACCCCAAAAACTGGTCAGGAAACTGTTCTCACTGGGTCTCAACATCTCACTCTGCAATTGGATACTGGACTTCTCAACAGTAAGGCCACAATAGGTCCATGTGGACAGCAACATCTATACTCCCATTTCACAGGATCTAGTTCAAACCATGTCATCACGTTTGCGGATGACACAACAGTGGCTGACCTTATCAAAAACCATGACAAGAAGTGGAGTGGCCGGTGGATTGGTGTGAGAAGAACAACCCAAGCTTGAGTGTGCAGAAGACAAAGGAAATCATTCTGGACTTCAGGAAGGTGCAGATGAACCTCCTTGCAAATACATGGCTCCTCAGCAGAGAGAGTTAGGTTGCACCAAGTTCCTGGGAGCTCACATCATGGATGACCTCAACTGATCCCTTAATATCACCTCCCCGAACAAGGCAGTACAGTAGTGCCTCGACTTCCTAAGAAGATTGTGGAAAGCAAGGCTCCCACTCCACCCCACCCCCCAACATGGCAAATGCATGTTGGCATTTATTTCAAGGGGAATAGAATATAAAAACAAGGAGATAATGCTGAAGCTTTATAAGACATTGGTCGAGCCGCACTTGGAGTATTGTCAACAGTTTTGGGCCCCATATCTCAGAAAGGATGATTGTCATCGGAGAGAGTCCAGAGGAGGTTCACGAGGATGATTCCCGGAATGAAAGGGTAACATATGAGGAGCGTTTAGCAGCCTTGGGCCGGTACTCACTGGAATTTAGAAGAAAGCGGGGGAATCTCATTGAAATCTACTGAATATTGAAAGGACTAGATAAGGTGGATGTGGAGAAGATGTGTCCTATGGTGGGGGTTTCCAGAACTCAAGGGCACAGTCTCAAAACTGAGGGGCAATCATTTAGAACAGAGGTAAGGAGGAATATTTTTAAGTAGTGAATCTCTGGAGTACTCTGCCACAGACTGCGGTGGAGGCCAAATCCGTAGGTATATTTAAAGCATTAATTGATCGTTACTGGATTGGGCAGGGCATCAGAAGATATGGTGAGAAGGGAGGTGTATGGATTGACTGGGCTGAATAGCCTAATTCTGTTCCTACGTCCTATGGTCTTATCTAAACTGTGCTTTACAGGAGCATCACTGACAGCGTCCTGACAAGTTGCATCTCCATCTGGTATGGGAACAGCAAAGCTGGTGCCCGTACCTGCGATGGGATTTTGTGCCTCTGTCTATGATGAGATTTTGTGCCTCTGTACAGTAATGGGATTTGGTGCCTGGGTCTGTGTTCAGATTTTGTTAAGAAACGCTCCCAACCACGCCAGCTTCCGGAATTTAAAAGCTCGAACTCTCCTTAGTACGTCTAGCCAGCACCGCCTCTAAAGGCTTAGGACATTTCCGTTAGTTGGTTATCATGTTTTGGGCACCAAGAATTGAGTATTTAAGGATCACCTGAACATAGGTGCAGTGCTCAATCGTAAGTCTGACAGAGATTTCGTCCAGCATTTGTTTTCTGCTCAATTTCTACATCTCAGGATTTAGGTCCAAGCCACCCTCATCAAGGACTCTCGTCACACACGAGAACCCAGATACTGCAATGGGGACATTCGTCAAGAATGGCCGCACACCCAAGGATTGCCAGGACCCTCGAGTTTATTGGTAGCCCGCAATGACGAGAGAAGTTCGGCAAAACGTGGTGTGCGCCTGAAGCAAGGAGCCCCGATTCCGACCTCAAAGGCTCCTCTACCCCCTATCCGTTCCGAAAAGTTGTTGGGCACACATCTCCAAGGACTTTGTCATGGGTCTCCCGCCATCCAAGGGGAAGTCGGTCATTATGGTGGTTGTGGAACGGTTTTCGAAAGTTCATTGCCTTGGAGAAGCTACCTTCCGCGGTGGAGAGGGCCGAGATTGTCCCGGACTAGGTCCTCAGGGTCCAGGGGTTCCAGGTGAACATTGTCTCCGATCGTAGTCCACAATTCTTATCAGATCTCTGGAAGGATTTCTGTAAGCTGATAGGGGCAACAGCAAGCTTTTCCTTTGGTTTCACCCGCAGTCCCACAGCCAAACGGAGCGGACCAACCAAGATTTAGAATGTACCCTGAGATACCTGGCCTTGGAAAGACCTGATAGTGGCATGGCCATTTCATGTGGGCAGAGATCGCCCACGAACCCTTACCTCAGTCAGCGCATGGGATGCCGCCATTCGAGTGTCAGTTTAGTTACCCCGCCTCCCCTTTCCGGAACAAGACAAGAGGCGAAAGCTGGGGTCCCTGCAGCCGAAGATCTTGTCCGACGTGGCAAAAAGAAATTAATTAGGGCAAGTGAGATTTTTTCTGGCCTGTAACCAGAGAGCGGAGACGAAGGCAAATGTAAGGAGAAGTCTGGGACCTGCACTACAGCCTGGGCAACAGTTCTGGCTGTCCACTCAGAATTTGCCTCTCCGAGTGGAATCTAGAAAGTTGGCGCCCAAGTCCATTGGTCCCTTTAAGATCCTGAGGAAAGTAAACCTGGTGGCTTCCACTTTGCAGCTCCCCAAGACCGTAAAGATCAACCCCACCTTCCACATCTCTGCACCAGCCCCTTCGCCCCACCACCACCGGCCCCGTCGCTCCTCAGTTTATCAAGGGGGACAGGTCTTCACGGTGAAAAGACTTGCTCGGGGAGTTCGGCAGTATTTAGTGGACCGGAAAAGATTCGGACCGGAGGAACGGTGCTGGGTGCCGGAAAGAGACATCCTGGATCTGACTCTCATCCACGGTTACCATCACCGCCTCTCCAAGCAAACAGGGCCGCCAGAAGTCGGCCGTAGGGTAGAGGATTCCTGTAATGAGACGCTCCCAACCACGCCAGCTTCCCAGATTTAAACGCTCTAGCTCTCCGCAGCACGGTTAGCTGGTGCGGCTCTAAGGGCTTGGGACGTTCCCGTTCATTAATAGTCATGTTTTGGGCGCCAGGAATTGAATAATTAAGTGCTCAATCGTAAGCCTACCAGTGATTTCATCTACAGTACCTTTTTTTTGCTCAGTTTCTTGATCCCGTTTGAGACTGTGGCTCGATTAGAATTCTCTGGCATTTTGGTCATAATCATCCTCGTCAAGATCTGTGATGGGGATTTGCGTGCCTGTGGACCTTCCATAAATAATAAATAGTAATGAAACCATAAATAGTTAAATAGTAATATGTAAATTATGCCAGGAAATAAATCCAGGACCAGCCTATTGGCTCAGGGTGTCTGACCCTCCAAGGGAGGAGTTGTAAAGTTTGATGGCCACAGGCAGGAATGACTTCCTATGACGCTCAGTGTTGCATCTCGGTGGAATGAGTCTCTGGCTGAATGTAGTCCTGTGCCTAACCAGTACATTATGTAGTGGATGGGAGATATTGTCCAAGATGGCTTACAACTTGGACAGCATCCTCTTTTCAGACACCACCATCAGAGAGTCCAGTTCCATCCCCACAACATCACTGGTCTTACGAATGAGTTTGTTGATTCTGTTGGTGTCTGCTACCCTCAGCCTGCTGCCCCAGCACACAACAGCAAACATGATCGCACTGGCCACCACAGACTCGTAGAACATCCTCAGCATCATCCGGCAGGTGTTAAAGGACCTCAGTCTCCTCAGGAAATAGAGACGGCTCTGACCCTTCTTGTAGACAGCCTCAGTGTTCTTTGACCAGTCCAGTTTATTGTCAGAATGATATCATTGATCAGAATGATAAATGTCCTATACAATGCTGCCCATATGCCATCATATCTATGTACCCTCTGCTAGGAGGAGCCAGAGTAGAATCTCCGAATCTTCCAATGGCCCTAATGTTTCTTGATTTTTTTTTCTACTTCACTGGAACAAAGTTGTTTTTAATTAAAGCCAAACTTCCTCCATCTGAAAGTGCTAATTGAAGTTACTTTGTTTTGCGTGATAATGAAATTCAGAAGATCACATTTAATATTTACACACCCACCTCTTGCTCATGAGTTGTCAACAGTCAGCACTAACATAAGTTTCATAATTACAGGATGGTAATGTACCTGCAAAATGTGGAGTAAAGGTTACTGAGGATGTGACTCCTTCAGGGTGACTCATAGAAGAAGGTTGTCATTCCTGTCCCCATCACAGTTTCAAGCATTACCAATTTTTATTTCTAAACCTTTTTTTTGATACCTTTGGTTCTGAAATCTCTTCATTATATATGGCAGAACAAAAATTCTAGATTAAGTAAAAAATATTTAGAGAAGTCTAAAAAGGATGGCAGTTTGGCTTTACCAAATTTTAGATTTTACTACTGAGCAATTAGTATCCAATATTTAATATTTTGGACACAAGATTTGGATATAACTTTACACCCATAATGGGTAAACCTGGAATGTAAATTTATACAAGGGTTTTCTTTGGCTTCCACTTTAGGGACTTCTTTACCATTTGTTATTTCTAAATTAAATAAACAAATGGTTAATCCAATAATTAAACATACAATACGAATATGGTTTCAATTTCATAAATTTTTTGGCTTGACCTAATTTATTTTATCAAGCCCTATTATGTCTAATTTTTTCTTTCAACCTTCTATTGTAGAGCAAGCTTTTTCGGTATGGAAAATGAAGGGTAAATTAAGCTTTCATGATTTATTTTTGGATAACTGTTTCATGTCTTTTGAACAGTTATCTAATAAATATAATTTGCCCAGATCTCACTTTTTCAGATATTTACAAATTAGAAACTTTTAAAATATTTATTTACCCACATTTCCAACTTCACATCCAATTGATATTATGGAAAAAATTCTAAGTTTAAATCCTTTTCAGAAGGGTTTGATAGCATTCATTTATGATTTGATTATGAAAATAAATTCAGGTATATCTTATAAAATTAAGATTGAATAGGAAAGAGAACTCCAACTTCATTTACCTACAAAAAAGTGGCAAAAAATACTCAATTAGTTAACATGTCCTCTTTATGTGCTAAACGTACATTGATACAATTTAAGGTGGTGCATAGGGCACAGATGTCTAAAGACAAATTAGCTCGTTTCTATTCACATATAAGCCCAATTTGTGATAGATGCCATTCTGAAGTTGCTTCCTTGACTCATATGTTTTGGTCTTGCCCTTTCTTGTCTAAATATTGGAAAGATATCTTGTTTTATATCTATACTGTTTTGCATATTAATTTACAACCACACCCTGTTACTGCAATTTTTGGGTTACCAATGATGGAAGGCAGTTATTTGTCCCCTTCAGCCTGTCGGATAATTGCCTTTTTAACATCAATGGCTAGAAAATTTATTTTATTGAACTGGAAAGAGTTCCTATCCCCCTATTACATTTCAATGGTTTTCTCAAACTTTAAATTTAAACCTTGTTTAAATTTAGAGAAAATTAGAAGTGGCACCTCCGACTCTTCGATTACATTTGAGGAAACTTGGAGACTACTTATTCAACATTCCCATATGATGTAGTTTGACCTTTTCGAATCCTTTTTTTTAACTTAAAATACATGGATAGAGGAGTGGAGTTAACGACATTAATGATTCTATCCAATGTAATATGTTAGCCTGTCTTTTTTTTTCTATAGTTTTGTTTTTAGTTTTATTTAGTTTAGGTTAAGATCGCTTAGTTTAAATAATATGTTTTTTTTCTTTTCTAATTTGGGTTTTTTTTTTAAAGATTTTTTCTCATTTATCCCTTTAATTATATTTAGAGTTTGGGAAACTTTATACATCTGTATTATTACCAATGCTATATTTGCAATGTCAATTATTAATAATGTAATCCCAATCTCTGTTCATTAATACTGTTGTTATGTTTATAATTTTGAAAATTAATAAAGAGATTGGAAAAGCAAGAAAGACATGAGCAGAATTAGGCCATTCAGCCCATCGGGTCCTCTCCACCATTTCATCATGACTGATCCTGGATCCCATTCAATGCTGTACACCTGCCCTCTCACCATATCCTTTGATGCCCCTACCAATCTGGAACCTATCAACTTCCGCTTTGAATATACCCACAGACTTGGCTTCCACTGCAGTTTGTGGCAAAGCATTCCACAGATCCACCATACTTTGGCTAAAAAAAATCCTCCTTACTTCTGTTCTAAAAGCTCGCCCCTCAGTTTTGAGGCTGTGCCCTCTAGTTCTGGATACCCCGACCAGAGGAAACATCCTCGCCACATCTACCTTATCTAGTCCTTTCAACATTCGGTAGGTTTTATTGACATTCCCCCACATTCTTCTAAATTCCAGTGAGTACAGGCCCAAAGCTGCCAAACAGTCCTCATATGTTAACCCCTTCATTCCCAGAATCATCCTCATGAACCTCCTCTGGACTCTCTCCAATGACAATACATCCTTTCTGAGATAAGGGGCCAAAAACTGTTGACAGTACTCCAAGTTCAGCCCAACTAGTGTCTTATAAAGCTTCAGCATTATCTCCTTGTTTTTATATTCTATTCCCCTTGAAATAAATGCCAACATTGCATTTGCCTTCTTTACCACAGACTCAATCTGTGAATTAATCTTCCGGGAGTCTTGAATGATTCCCTTGGCATCTCTGATTTTTGATTTTTTTTCCTCATTTAGATAATAGTCTGCACTATTGTTACTTTTACCAAAATGCATTATCCTACATTTCCCAACATTGTATTCCAACTGCGATTTTTTTGTCCATTCTTCCAATTTGTCCAGCTGCAAATGCATTGCTTCCTCAGCACTACCTACTCCTCCAGCTATCTTTGTATTATCTGCAAACTTTGTCATAAAGCCATCAATTCCACTATCTAAATCATTGACAAACAATGTTAAAAGTAGCGGTGCCAATGCTGGCAGCCAACCAGAAAAGGCTGCCTTATTCCCACTCATTGCCTCCTGCCTGTCAGCCAGTCCTCTATCCATGCTGGTACATTTCCTGTAATACCATAGGATTTTATCTTGTTCAACAGCCTCATTTGAGGCATCTTATCAAATGCCTTCTGAAAATCTAAGTAAATGGCATCCACTGTCTCTCTTTTGTCCACCCTGCTTGTTACTTCATCGATGAATTCTAACAGATTTCAGGCAAGATTTCCCTTTACAGAAACCATGCTGACTTTGACTTATCATTAGCCTCCAAGTACCCTGAAACCTCGTCCTTAATAATGGACTCCAACATTTTCCCAGCTACTGAGGTTAGACTAATTGGACTATAATCTCCTTTCTTTTGCCTTCCTTCCTTCTTAAAGAGTGGAGTGACATTTGCAATTTTCCAGTACTCCGGGACAGTGCCAGAATCAAGTGATTCTTGAAAGATTATGACCAATGCATCTGTTATCTCTTCAGCAATTTATCTCAGGACTCTGGGGTGTAGTCCATCTGGTCCAGGTGACTTATCCACCTTAAGACATTTCAGTTTGCCTAGCACTCTTTCTTTTGTAATAGCAATGGCACTCACTCCTCCTCTCTGACACTCACAGACCTCTGGCATACAGCCAGTGTCTTCCACAGTAAAGACGGAAGGAAAATACTTACTAAGTTCATCTGCCATTTCTCTGTCCCCATTACGACCTCAACAGTATCATTTTCCAATGGTCCAATATCAACTCTCACCTCCTTTTAATTCTTTTATATAACTGAAAAAATTTTTAGTATCCTGCTTTATATTATTGACTAGTTTGCCCACATATTTTATCTTTTCCCTTCTTAAAGCTCTTTTAGTTGCCTTATATTGGATTTTAAGATTTTCCCAATCATCCAACATCCCACTCACTTTTGCTGCCTTGTATGTATGCCCTTTCCTTGGCTTTTATGGAGTCCTTAACTTCCCTTGTCAGCTATGGCTGCTTACCCCTGCCGTCTGAGAACTACTGTGGGGCACATCTATCCTGTGCCTTGCGAACTATTTCCAGAAACTTCCACCAACTCTGTTCTGCCGTCATCCCTGCCAGTATCCCCCTCCAATCCAGCTGGGCAAGGTCCTCTCTCATGCCTCTGTAATTCCCTTTATTTCATTGTGATACTGATACATGTGACTTATGCTTCTCCCTCTCAAATTGCAGTATGAACTCAATTACATTATGATCACTGCTTCCTAAGGATTCCTTTATGTTAAGCTGACGTATTTACTTTAATAAAACCTGGGTTATTACACAACACCCAATCTAAGATAGCCTTTCCCCTAGTAGGCTCAAGCACAAGCTGCTCTCAAAAGCCATCTCGTACGCATTCAACAAATTCCCTCTCTTGCGATCCGACACCAGCCTGATTTCCCTTAACCCCTTGCATATTGAAACCCCCTATTACAATTGTGACGTTTTCAATTCCACATCTTCGCTATTTGTAGGCCTATATATGATTCCCATGATTTTTTTTACCCTTGCAGTTTCTTAACTCCACCCACAAAGATTGTCTGACCTTATATTAACTCTTTCTAAAAATGTAATTCCATCTCTTACCAATAGAGTCACAGCACCACCTCTGCCTTCCTGTCTGTCCTTCGATACAAAGTATATCCTTTGATGTTAAACTCCCAACTATGACCTTCTTTCAGTCCCGATTCAGCGATGCCCACAATGTATCCCTTCATACCCTGACCAATCGAGAATCTATCGGCCTCTACCTTAAATATACATAAACACTTGGCCTCCACAGGTGCCTGTGACAAAGAATTCCACAGATTCACCACTTCCTGGCTAAAGAAGTTCCTCCTCATTTCTGTTCTGCAAAAGGATGCCCCTCTATTCTGAGGCTGTGTCCTCTGGTCGTAGACTTTCCCACCACAAGGAACATACTTTCCATATCCACTCTATCAAGGCCTTTCACCATTCAATAGGTTTCAATGAGGTCACAACTCACTCTGAACTCCAGAGCCATCAAACGCTCTTCATATGACAAGCTGTTCAATCCTGGAATCATTCTCATGAACCTCCTTTGAACCCTCTCCAGGTTCAGCAAATCCTTTCTAAGATAAGGGGCCCAAAACTGCTCACAATACTCCAAATGAGGCCTCATCAGTGCTTTATAAAGCCTCAACCTTACATCCTTTTTTTATATTCTAGTCCTCTTGAAGTGAATGCTAACTTTGCATTTGCCTTCCTCACCACAGACTCAACTTGCAAATTAACCTTTAGGAATACTGCACAAGGACTCTCAAATCCCTTTGCACCTCAGTTTTTTGAATTTTCTCTCCATTTAGAAGATAGTCAACCCATTCATTTCTTCTACCAAAGTGGATGATCTAACACTTCCTGACACTATATTCAATCTGCCATTTCTTTGCCCATTCTCCTAATCTGTCTGTCCTTCTGAAGCCTCTCTATTCCCTCAATACTACCTGCCCCTTCACCTATTTTCACGTTGTCTGCGAACTTTGCAACAAAGCCATCAATTCCATCATCCAAATCATTGACATATAATGTAAAAAGAATCTGTCACAACACAGACCCCTGTGGAACACCTCTAGTCACCAGCAACCAGACAGAAAAGGCTCCCTTTATTCCCACTCTGCCTCCTGTCAATCAGCCACTGCTTTATCCATGTTCGAGTCTTTCCTGTAATACCATGGGCTCATAGCTTGTTCAGCAGCCTCATGTATGGGACCTTGTCAAAACCCTTCTGAACATCTAACCGCACAACATCAACCAATTCTCCTTTGTCTAGCCTGCTTGTTATTTCTTGAAAGAATTCCAAAAGAATTGCAGATATACTCCAAGATGTCAACACCACAGAACTTTTGGGATATTAAGAGAACATTTAGGGGCATTTATTGAACACCAGGAGATTTGCGATGTTGGCTTTTGGGATATTAATAGTGTTGAGATGGTGGCCTGGCGTAAAGGTTAAGTGTACGAGTAACCTAAAAGATGGTGTTAAGGATCTGGGGATTAGAGCTCAGATCCCTCCACGGTAACTGAGGAATTTCAGTTCCTCTAAAATTTGAAAAGTAATTAGTGAGAACCATGAAACTACTTGTTTGTTGTTAATCCCCATCTCCTCCAACAGAGGAAATCAGCCAACCATACACAGTCTGGCTCTTAAACGCCTCCCATCTCCAACAAGGGTAATTAGGGATGGGCAATAAATGTTGTCTTTGCCAGTGATGTTCAGATCCTGAAACATAAATTTACAAATAAAAGAGCTGTGTACATACTCACTGCATTAGGGTTTAAGGTTAGCTCAGGTTAGAGATAGGGTTACTCTACAGTTGTAAAATAAATAGTGTAGCAGTGAGACCCTCATCAGGATATAGCCTCTTGCCATAACTACCATTGGTGAGAAGGCACAGGAGCCTGAAGGCTTACACTCAACATTTTATACACAGCTTCTTCCATCCCTCCATCAGATTTCTGAAAGTGCTAGGAGCTCATGAACACTGCCACATTTTTTATGTTTTGCATTCTTCATCACTTACTGCAATTTTAGTTTTTTGTCTTTCACAATACTGTTGCCACAAAACAAGCAAATGTTATGATATACATCACTGTTCATAAACTGATTCTGATTCTGACTTACTAAGTTCAACAGGCGCAACAGGAAATAGGAAAATGTTCATTGTCTTCAAGAGGTCAAGTTCGAAGACAGAGGGCTGAGATAGTGTGATGAATATTCACTTTCCAGGGTCTGAGATGCTTTTTACTAACCTCAGCTTTCTACTATTGCAACATGACCTTTCAAAGGGTCAGAGTTGTTTGTGAGAAAGTTAAACTTCTAACATATGCCTTGCTCAACTTCTCGTTGCTAAGAATTGTGATTCGCAAAGTGAAGTGACATTCAGATTTCTTGTCTGTATTAGCCAAACACCCAAGATAATGGGACTATGTTAATTGGCCTACGTTAAATTAGGCAACTACATAGTCATAGTCATACTTTATTGATCCTGGGGGAAATTGGTTTTCATTACAGTTGCACCATAAATAATTAAATAGTAATAAAACCATAAATAGTTAAATAGTAATATGTAAATTATGCCAGGAACTAAGTCCAGGACCAGCCTATCGGCTCAGGGTGTCTGAACCTCCAAGGGAGGAGCTGTAAAGTTTGATGGCCACAGGCAGGAATGACTTCCTATGACGCTCAGTGTTGCATCTCGGTGGAATGAGTCTCTGGCTGAATGTACCCCCGTGCCCAGCCAGTACATTATGTAGTGGATGGGAGACATTGTCCAAGATGGCATGCAACTTGGACAGCATCGTCTTTTCAGACACCACCATCAGAGAGTCCAGTTCCATCCCCACAACATCACTGGCCTTACAAGTGAGTTTGTTGATTCTGTAGGTGTCTGCTACCCTCAGCCTGCTGCCCCAGCACACAACAGCAAACCTGATCGCACTGGCCACCACAGACTCGTACAGTTAAGTTATTTGCATCATTACTGTCAGAGGCCTTTAGGCCATCTATGTAACTTACTTTGTCCCATCAGAGGGACCTAGAAAACATCAAACGTGGATGATGTCATCTGGTAGCAGGACAGTATAAATGTTAGAAAGCACTGGGAATTGTTAGGAATGGCAAGAATGACAGAAAGATGGGGTGACAGTGAGAAGAACTAGAATTCATTCCTTAGCCTTTGGTTTCTGTGATGCACAATTCACTCATCTACAACTCGTTGGTATTTTTTTTTAAGTTTATAAGAATCATACCTGTGTTTGGAAATCCTTTGTAGTTTGTAAATCTCTTGTAATTCAGAAATATTTTATAAATCAGAAATCCTATGAGTGTTAGATGTATGTTAAGACAGTAAGTTAATAAGTAAGCTAGTCCTCACAGAAGGTGGATACAGTATAACCTCCCTATAGTGAGGGTACCCATAGATACCTATATCAGACAGGGCTTAAATTTTTCTTTTGCGTTTTGGGCTTTCATTCAGGGAACCCAACACAATAGGAGAATGCTGAGATTCAAGAAAGGATCTAGATAGGAAATGATACAGTTCAGTTATAATATTTTGTAGTATCCTAAAACTAGTGAACAACTGCAACTTTTGTAGCATATTTAGCAGCTGATCTTAGAAAATATGGTGTAAAATTTACTTATGGAGAAGCATTGTTAAGGTGACAATTGTAGTATACAAGGTCATTAAGTATTGAGCTTATACGAAGTAGTTCATAGAAATTAACTGTATTTAGAATGAATTCAGAGGAGGTAAGAACAGTAGAAGAGAAGTAGGCCTTTTGGCCCCTCCTGCCTGTTCCACCATTCAGTAAGATTGTAAGTAACCTTTCACCTCAGTTCCTGTTTCCTGCCTAAACTCATGCCCCTTGATTCCTTGTCAATCCCTCCCCCACTCCTCCTCAAACTAACTCTCTGACTGGCTTCAGACTTCTACCCATTCACTACCATTTGGGTAAAGGTGTTTATGCTCATCTCTGTATTGAAAATGACTGACCTCTGGGGAAATATCCCAGAATCTAGTCTTTGTAGAGGGATATGATCCAATTTTTTTATAGCTCAATAGTTCAACGTTCAAAGTAAATTTATTAGAAAAGTACATATATGTCATCATATACTACCCTGAGATTAATTTTCTTGCAGGCTTTCACAGTAGAACAAAGAAATACAATAGAATCACTGGCAAAGCTACACGCAAAAAGTGACAAACAACCAATGTGCAAATATCAAAAAATAATAGATAAGTAAGTAAATAAATAAATAATACTGAGAACATGAGTTTGTAGAGACTTTGAAAGTGAGTCCATAGATTTGTTCAGTGCTCAGTTCAATGCTGAAATGAGCGAAGATATCCTTACTGGATCAGGAACCTGATGGTTCATTCAAGTGATGTAGATTTTGCAGACTGAGCCAGCAGTTCATTGCCCATCCCTAACTGCCCTTAAGAAGGTGGTGGGGAGGCAGTGGCATGTTTCAACAGGATCAACTCTAATGGGTAGTGCAGATGTGTAGTAAGTAGATAGGGCCATAAAGAGAGCTTTAGTAAGTAATGCATAATGAGCTGGAAGTTTGCATGTTATGTTGAAGTTCTATGATATTGGGGAGGCCAGATTTGGAATATTGTGTGAAGTTCTGGTCACTTACTTACAGAAAAGATATCAATAAGATTGAAAGAGTGCAGTGAAAATGTACAAGGATCTTGCTGGAAGTTGAGGACCTGAGTTATATGGAAAGATTAAATAGGTGAGGACTTCATTCCCTGGAGTGCAGGAGAATGATGGCAGATTTTATAGAACTATCCAAAACTATGTGGGGGTATTTACAGGGTGAATGCATGCAGGATTTTCCCCTCAGACTGGGTGAGACTAGAACTAGAGATCATAGGCTCAGAGTGAAAAGTGAGGTAGTTAAGAGGAAACTGTTGGGAAACTTCTTCACTCATACAGTGTGGAGCTGCATGAACTGCCAGTGAAAGTGGCAGGTATGGGTTCAATTGCAACACCTAGAAGTTTGGATAGGTACTTGGACAGGAGAGGTATGGCGAGACATGGGTCAGGTGCAGGTAGATGGGACTAGGCAGAAAACAGCTTTATCCTGGCTACCTACCCTTGTGAACAGCAATATAATAGACTCTGTACATACTGCAGTGACATTCCGGCTACCTGCCTCAGTCACTACCTCATAAATTCTGGTAGACATTCTACCTCTTCAAATTGGATAGTTTTGTTTTAATGATCCAACACAGGCATGGCTCATTGCTCACTCCTTTCTCTTATCATTGTCCTTACTAACACTTCGTCCAGCTTCCTTTTGAAAATTAAGGGCAGTCTCTTGCTTATAAATAGGTTCCGTTTTTACAGACATTCACAGGTTGGAAAATACACACAAATCACTCAATAGCTTCACAGTATTTAAATGAGTGGGATCAAAAGTACAAAAGACTGATGAGAAAGTATAAGTACTAAAAGTGGAGAAACAGAAGAAATTAACTTCGCAGTTCATTTGAACGGAGATATGTACATATGTCAGATGTCTGTATATAATAATATTATGAGAGCTAGTTTGTAGTGGTCAGGTCAAAGTAAATTTATTATCAATGTCTCTGTATACTACCTTGAAATCCATTTTCTTACAGGCACTTACAGGGAAAAAAGAAATATGATGTAACTTATGAAAAACTATAAAGACTGACAAATAACCAATGTGCAAAAGAAGACAAATTAAGCAAATGAAAAAATATATAAGTAATTAGTAGAGAGAACATGAGTTATAGAAGCCTTGAAAATGAGTGTTTAGCTTGTGGAATCAGTTCAAAATTAAGATGAGTAAAGTTATCCATACCAATTCAGGAGCCTGATGCTTGTGGCTAGTAACTGTTCCTGAACATGATGTGTGGGACCTAAGGCTCCTGTATCTTCTTCCCAATAGTAGTGTCCCTAAGTTGAGCACTTATAACTCCATAGTGTGAAACCTGGTTTAACATCCATCTCAGCAATGCATTCTAGATCAGAACAACTCACTGGCTGAAATAAGTGCTCCTCAAAGCCCCTCAGATTCTAAGCTGACGATTCAGACAAAAAGCACTCATATTCATCATACTTGAGACATCAAATTGCCAAAATGTGGTTAGCACAATGCTATTACTGCTCAGGGCATCGGAGTTCAGAGTTCAGTCCATAAGGAGTTTATACATCTTGCCCATGAACGTGTGGGTCCCCACCCCCCCCCCCCACCACAGTGCAAGGATGTACTGGTTAGCAAGGTAATTGTCCCATGATTAGGCAAGGGTTAAATCGGGGGTTGCAGGGTTGCAGATGGCATGCCTTGAAGGGCCAGAAGGGCCTATTCCATGCTATATCTCTAAATAAAATATAAATAAATAAACTATGTGAGGGGGAAGCTTTATGATGAATTGTTTTGACTTGAGACCTGACATCGGCCTTCCTCCTGGGTCTCATCACCTTCCCACTTGCGCTCCATCCAAAAAGCTGGGGAGGGTTTCCCCAAGGGAGTGCTGACACAGAGGAGGTATTATGGTGCCCCAGCCAACACAGCCTCGACCAACAACACTGCTGCCACTGGCAGTCACTCCATTTCAAAGAACTTTATTGTGTGCAGTGCCCCACAAAGTTGCTCAGATTGGAAAGATGAGCAAGTTAAAGCAAGTCTTTCTAATGATCTGCACAGTCTGTGTTTTGATATAATCCCTCATTCCTCAGATCTACACGATGCTGCAGTACTTTAAAGGCTCAGCACTCAGGATGACAGCTTGATATGAGATTGCCATCCTCACTAATAGGCTTCACTTTCAAGTACCTCAGCCCATCTTTGAGAGAGCCTGAAGCTGTTTTAAGAAGGTATCATGCAGAAGTTCAGAATTTGACAGGTTTGTCACAGAGCCAGGCGAGCAGACCGCAAACAAAGCCATGGCTTGAAACCAATCTCTCTGTTCATTTCGTGGGTGGGACGGAACTTAATTGCTTCATCCTTACCGGGTATCCAAAGAGGCACGGACACACTCTCATGGATCTGCCTGCTCTACGGTAAAGGGAGGCTGCAGTGTCAATGCAAAGACTGGTAACACACATGGGAGCAAAACTAGCAGGCCCCAACCCATCCTACACACATGCATATCCATATCAGTTTCTACAAAATGACAGGAATTTACTTTATTCCAACTTGTGGAAAGAAAATCAAAAAGAAAGTTTCGACACAGACCAGGTTCAGTACAGGTCATGTTCAATACAGACCAGGTACAGAGCATAACAGATTCAGTGCAGACAAGTTTCAGTACAGAACAGGTTCAGTACTGACGAGGATCAGTACAGACAAGGTTCAATACAGACCAGGTTAAGTACCGGTCAGGTTCAGTACAGACCAGGTTAAGTATGGGCCTGGTTCAACATTGTTGGGTTCAGTACAGGTAAGGTTCAGTATGGACAAGGTTCAGTATAGGTAAGGTTTAGTACAGACCATGTCTGGTACAGATTATGTTCACTACAGGTCGGGTTCAGTACAGACAAGGTTCAACACAAAATAATCAGCTATGGGAACTTGCATGGGACCCAGCTACGCCTGCCTCTTCGTTGGTTATGTGGAACAGTCTGTGCTCCAAACCTATTCTGGTACTGCTCCCCAACTTTTCGTTCGATACATTGACGACTACATTGGTGCTGCTTCCTGCACCCATGCTGAGCTCGTCAATTTCATCAACTTTACTTCAAACATCCACCCAGCCCTCAAATTCACTTGGTCTATCTCTGACGCTTCTCTCCCCTTCCTCGACCTCTCGGTCTCCATCTCTGGAGACAGACTGTCCACTGACATCTTCTACAAGCCCACTGACTCTCATAACTACCTTGACTATACCTCTTCCCACCCCGCCACATGCAAAAATGCCATTCCCTATTCCCAGTTCCTCCGTCTCCGCTGCATCTGCTCCGAGAATGAGGTTTTCCGTTCCAGGACATCTCAAATGTCCTCTTTCTTTAAGGATCATGGTTTCCCTTCTGCTGTCATCAATGATGCCCTCACCCGCATCTCCTCCATTTCCCGCACTTCGGCCCTCACCCCATCCTCCCGCCACCACAACAGGTACAGAGTTCCCCTTGTCCTCACCTACCACCCCACCAGCCTCTGGATCCAGCACATTATCCTCCGCAACTTCCGCCAACTTCAACAGGACCCCACCACTAAGCACATCTTTCCCTCTCCACCCCTCTCTGCTTTCCGCAGGGGTCGATCCCTCCACGACTCACTTATCCGCACGTCCATCCCCACAGATCTCCCACCCGGCACTTATCCCTGTAAGCGTAAGTGCTACACCTGTCCCTACACCTCCTCTCTTGCCACCATTCAGGGCCCCAAACAGTCCTTCCAGGTGAGGCAACACTTCACTTGCGAATCTGTTGGGGTCATCTATTGCATCCGGTGCTCCCGGTGCGGCCTCCTCTACATCGGTGAAACCCGACGCAGATTGGGGGACCGTTTCGTCGAGCACCTCCACTCCGTCCGCCACAACAGACAGGATCTCCCGGTAGCCACCCACTTCAACTCTGCTTCCCATTCCCATTCAGATATGTCCATACATGGCCTCCTCTACTGCCATGATGAGGCTAAACTCAGGTTGGAGGAGCAACACCTCATGTACCGTCTAGGTAGTCTCCAGCCCCTTGGTATGAACATAGAATTCTCCAACTTCTGGTAATTCCCTTGCCCTCCCTTCCTCTATCCCTATTTCATATCACCTCCCTCATAGTTCCGCCTCCTTCTACTACTGCGCATTGTTCTCCTGCCAATCACCTCCCTGCTTCCCCTCCCCCACCCCTTTATCTTTAAAATTACTGTTTTTTTCAACTACCAGCATTCTTCAAACCCTCCCCAAAGTTCTTCTTTCAGTCCTGACAAAGGGTTTCGGCCCGAAACGTCGACTAATCTTTTCAACTGACGCTGACTGACCTGCTGAGTTCCTCCAGCGCATTGTGAGTGTTCCTCAGACAAGGTTCATTACAGACCAGATTCCATGCAGATCAAGTTCAGTTCCCAATAGCACTAACCCAAGTTCAGAACCCAATAGCATGAATGGCAGTGATGCTTCACTATGAGAAGAACACAACACAATTGAATACACGCAACAAATACTTTCTAAATGGTCTCCTATGACATTATCATTAATTGGTCGAATTAATGCTATTAAAATGATAGTTCTACTGAAGTTCTTATATGTATTTCAAGCAATCCCTTCCTTTGTTCCTAAGTGGTTTTTTGATAGAATAGACTCTAAATTTTTATCTTATATTTGGAATAATAAAAATCCCAGATTGAGTAAACTTCTATTGCAGAAATTAAAAAAAGCATGGTGGTATGGCTTTGCCAAATTTTGGAATGTATTATTGGGCAATTAATATTAGATATATTTTGTTTTGGATTCATTATTCAGACATACCCTTTATGGGTGGATTTGGAGAAAAACTCGGTGAAGGGGTATTCTTTGGCCTCTTTACCGGGAGCTCCTCTTCCTTTTCTGCTTTCTAAGATTGGTAGTCAAGACCTCAATCCCATTATTAAACACACATTATGAATTTGGTTTCAGTTTTGTAGATTCCTTGAGTTTAATAATTTTGTTCTTTCTAGTAAAATCCATCTTAATTATTTTTTTAAACCATCAATTTCCAACCAGACCTTTTTAATTTGGAAACCAAAGGAATAATGACATTTTTAGATTTGTTTATAGGGAATTGCATAATGTCTTTCACTCAGTTAGTGGACAAATATAACTTATCTAATGCACACTTTTTTAGATATTTACAAATTAGGAATTTTTTACGTAGTTTACTTTCAAATTTTCCCTCTGCTTATCCACCCAAAATGATAGATATCCTTTTTCAGGTTAAGTCATTTCAAAAAGGACTGATAGCTATAATTTATAAATGGTTATTGAATTTGCGTAAGGTATCTAACAATAAAATTAAAGGTGCGTGGGAATTCGAATTTCGAGAGTCACTTTGAGATAATCAATGGGATAAAATTTTTCATTTGGTAAATACTTCATCTGTTTGTGCCCATCATTCCTTGATACAGTTCAAGGTAGTATATCGGGCACATATGTCAGAGGATAAATTAGTCCATAGTTTTCCCAATATTAATCCTATTTGCGACAGATGTAATATTGAGGTGGCTACTTTAACTCATATGTTTTGGTCTTGTAACAAGATAGATAATTTTTGGAAAGTTGTCTTTAAAACTTTATCAAAAGTCTTGAATTTGGACCTACAACCAAATTTATTTACAGCAATTTTTGGGATCACTCCACCAGAAGCAGGATATATTCCTGTTTCGGCTCAACCGATGATAGCTTTTACAACTTTATTGGCTAGGAGAGTCATTTTGCTTAAATGGAAGGATTCTAATCCACCTACTGTTTTTTATTGGCTTTCCTCCATTATGACCTAAGTTTAGAGAAAATAAGAAGTCGGACATTTGATACATCCTTTAAATTTGAAGAAACCTGGCGACGTTTTATTCAATATTTTCATATGGTTTGATTTATTGCTCTCCCAGTTACTTTCTCAAAACTTTGGATTTGATCAGAAAGTTTCTCTTTCTTTTTGCTTTTTCTCTCAGTGTGGGCTGCCCAGTCCCCCGCTTTTTCTCTTTTTTCTTTTTTTTTTACTTTTTGTTTTTGTTTATAGAGAACAGTGGGGGTCTTTTAATATATATAAAAATTATAAAAGTTTCTTTATCTTTTTTTTCTTTTTATGAAATGATAAGAGGAGAATTGATTATCTTATTTTTATTATACACTATTAGATTAATACTATGTATGATCTTGATAATGTTTATTTTACCTTTTATATGTATTGTTGTCGATATAGATATTTGAGATAATTCTCCTCGTTTGTATAAATTTATTTTTTTTAAATTAATAAAAAGATTGATAAAGAAGAAGAACACAACGTCTTCTATGCCCGCTTTGAAAGGGAGAACACAACTACAGCTGTGAAGATCCCTGCTGCACCTGATGACCCTGTGATCTCCATCTCACAGGCCAATGTTAGGCTGTTTTTAAAGAGAGTGAATCCTCGCAAGGTGGAAGGTCCCGAGGGAGTACTGGTAAGGCTCTGAAAACCTGTGCCAACCAACTAGCAGGAGTAGTCAAGGACATTTTTAACCTCTCATTGCTATGCATGGAAGTTCCCACTTGCTTCAAAAAGGCAACAATTATACCAGTGCCTAAGAAGAATAATGTGAGCTGCCTTAATGACTATCGCCCGGTAGGACTTACATCTACAGTGATGAAATGCTTTGAGAGGCTGGTCATGACTAGTCTGAACTTCTGCCTCAGCAAGGACCTGGACCCATTGCAATTTGCCTATTGCTACAATAGGTCAATGACAGACGCAATCTCAATGGCTCTCCACACAGCCTTAGACCACCTAGACAACACAAACACCTCTGTCAGGATGCTGTTCATTGACTATAACTCAGTTTTTAATACCATCATTCCCACAATCCTGGTTGAGAAGTTGCAGAACCTGGGCCTCTGTACCTCCCTCTGCAAATAGATCCTCGACTTCTTAACCGGAAGACAACAATCTGTGCGGATTGGTGATAACATCCTCCTCGTTGACGATCAACACTGGCGCACCTCAGGGGTGTGTGCTTAGCCCACTGCTCTACTCTCTATATACACATGACTGTGTAGCTAGGCATAGCTCAAATATCATCTATAAATTTGCTGACGACACAATCATTGTTGGTAAAATTTCAGGTGGTGACGAGAGGGCATTGTGGTGATATCATGTGTCACGTGACAGTTCGGAGCATGCGCAGAACTGACAAAATGATCGAAAAGCTTGTACGTTAGATGTGGTTGCTGATTGCTGTTAAATAAAAGTTCTAGTTATTTTCTTCCAGAATATGTGTCTTTATGAGTAACCCACGGTACGTATAAGGAACACAACAGGCATACAGGAGTGAGATATAGCCAACTAGTGGAGTGGTGCCACAGCAACAACCTGGCACTCAACATCAGTAAGGTGAAAGACCTGAATGTGGACTTCAGGAAGGGTAAGATGAAGGAACACATACCAATCCTCATAGAGGGATCAGAAGTGGAGAGAGTGAGCACTTTCAAGTTCCTGGGTTTCAAGATCTCTGAGGATCTAACCTGGTCCCAACATATCGATGTAGTTGATAAGACTGCTGAACGGATCCTGACCCGGATCTGGGCCATACCCTCCAAATATCCGGACCTGCCTCTCGGTTTTTTTGCACTAACTTACTTCCCATTTTTCTATTTTCTATTTATGATTTATAATTTAAATTTTTAATATTTACTAATTTAAACTATTTTTAATATTGTTAATATTTAATATTTGTAATCCAGGGAGTGTGAAGCGCAGAATCAAATATCACTGTGATGATTGTACGTTCTAGTACCAATTGTTTAGTGACAATAAAGTATAAAGTATAAAGTAGTTATAAAGAAGGCAGGACAGTGGCTATACTTTATTAGGAGTTTGAAGAGATTTGGCATGTCAACAAATACATTCAAAAACTTCTCCACTGTCTGGTGTTGGTGGGGGGGGGGGGGGCGGTGCTACTGCCGAAGAAAGAAGCTGCAGAGGGTTGTAAATCTAGTCAGCTTCACCATGGCTACCAGCCGGGACATTTTTAGGGAGTGGGGTCTCAAAGGCAGCGTCCATTATTAAGGACCTCCAGCATCCAGGGCATGCCCTTTTCTCACAGTGACCATCAGGTAGGAGGTACAGAGGCCTGCACACGGACACATCTCTGTCACAGGCAGCGTCGTGGTTTGCACCAAGTCCAGCTCCTTCAGCTTCTCCACCAATGAGCAACTCATTGATGGGCTGGATCTGTATTACTTAATACAGTTCTTAATATCCAGCAGGGTCTTGCAATTGTAAAATTTACATTTAAAATAAGACAACACCTTTGTTTGACCCTGTAGAAGCCGCTACGTCCAAGCATGCTGCCATCTTACCAGAAAAACAGGTCATGTTCAGTAGTGACCATGTTCAATACACATCAGGTTAAATACAGTCCAGGTTTGATACATCAAGTTCAGTACAGACCATGTTCTGGTCACTTGCTTACATGAAAGACATCCACAAGCTTGGAAGAATTTAGAGAAAATTTACAAGGATGTTGGGTCGGGATTTGAGGACCTGAGCTAAAGGGAAAGATTGAGTGGGTTAGGTCTTTATTCCCTGGAGAGAAGGTAATTGAGGGGAGATTTGATAAAGGCATACAAAAGCATGAGTGGTATAGATGGGGTAAATACATTCTGGCATTTTCCCCTCAGGGTGAATGAGACTAGAACTGGAAGTCATATGTTTAAGGTAAAAGCTGAAATATTTAAGGGGAACCTGAAGAACTAGACATCATAGGTTTAGGGTACCGAGGCCCTGTGTTGTTTGGGGTCAACCATGAATGTTGCACCCCAGCTGTCTACGTGGCACACAAGCCAGGGCAGTATGATATGGAGAGCAAGCTATTGCTCAGGGAGGTTTCCTCTTCATGCAGCTGATGAATCCAAAGGAATGGCAGAGACACAGTTTGGCACTAGTGGTGTCGAAAGAATTGCCAGTCAGCATTGAACTCAGCGTAGGACTGCCTTAGGGACTCCAGCTCCAATTTTTTCCTGAAGGTTTATTCCGGAAACCTGGATCTAGCACAAGGCAACGGAGGCTTGAGACCAGAGTCTTCCTTCTTGTAGCTGAGCAGCCGACGACGGCAGTAGAGATCCAGGGTGTGGGTTAAAGGTGAAATATATAAGGGGAATCTGGTTGGAGAACTTTTTCACTGAGAGACTAGTGCAAGCGTGGAACGAGCTGCCAGTGGAAGTGGCAAATGCACATTCAATTCAACATTTAAGAGAAGTTTGGATAGGTACGTTGATGGAAGGCAAATGGAGGGCTATGGTCTGGGTGTTGATAGATGTAACTAGGTAGAAAAGCAGGCTGGCATGGACTAGATGGGCTGAAGGACTTTTTCTGGCTGTAGTTATCTATGACTATAACTGGAGAGCAGGCCCACACACATACTATATATGATGTTTGTCACACCCTTTTCCTCAGCCCACATCCTAACTCCCCACCTTGCCTCCTCCCCCTTCAATCCCCTCCCTCAGCCTTCCCTCACTTGTTCCCTTCCCCTCACTGCCTACTTCAGTCTCCACCAAACACAGTTGTCCAAGTCTGCCAAACAGCAATAAACAGACAGTAAGGAGCACTTATAATGAATGAATCAAATCAAATCTCCACAGCCTTACCTTATCACTCCAACTCATGGATCTCTCACACTCCATCTACCTCTCTCGCTCAAGTCTCTCCTGGACCCTTATCTCTCTCCTACCTTCCCCCAACTCCCACCTCTATCACCCCTTGGACAAGGTACAGTGAATTAATGGAAATAAGTCCAGCGAGGGGCAGGGTTGAGTCAGGTCAGAATATGGACAGACTGGGTGTAGTATTTTAAAGGGAGTGGATACAATGGGATAAAATGTCTTTGTCCAGTAAATTGAGACTGACTTAACTGAGGGAGACTGAACTCAGTAGGTTAAAAAGATGAATGTGGTTTCTAATTGGAGTTGTTGCAGAATGTATTGGAACAGGAAAGTGGTCAGGGGACTTTGGGCTGGAAGAACTGGATACAATAAGAGAGAGGGACTGGACGCAGTGGGTGAAGGGACATGGTGAGTTAGAAGGACTTGCAAATCATGTTAAAGAGAAAGTATAGGAGTCCGCCTGAGTGGATGTGGTGAGTTAAATGGAATGGGTTCAGTGTCATAAAGGAACTGAACGGGGCGAACTGTATCGTACAGTAGATCGGATGGACTAAGTGAACAGTTGAGTGGGTCAAAGTAACTGAGTTAAATTGACGAGTTACAATATGTTGGAATATCTGTATAGTAGAGGGTAAGAGGACTGATTATAGTAGATTAGACAGTGTGTATACAGTGCTTAAAGGTAGAACACAGTGTGTTATTTGAGGACTGTGAGTGGTAGTTTAAACTGACTGGGTACAACAAGTTAAAGGGACTGAAATGACCTTGATTCAGCGGATTATGGACATATCAATGCAATACAGAGACTGGGTACAGGAGCAACTTACACAAAATGCTGGCGGAACTCAGAAGATCAGGCAGCATCAATGGAGGGAAATGAACATTTTGGGCTGAGACCCTTTGTTGGATTTGCCAAATCGTCAACTGTATATTCTCCCCTATAGATGCTACCTGACCTGCTAAATTCCTCCAACATTTTGTGTGTGTTGCTCAGTATTTTCAGCAGCTGCAGAATCTCTTGTGTCTCAGGTGTAGGATCTATTGCTATCCTATTCACATTGCATAATTGAAGGTCACATCCACTGTGCTGGCTGATGACCCTAGTCTTGCTAGTGCAAATGGATAGGAGATACAATGTTATTGGGTGGAGTGGTGCTAGAATGCAGATCTCCTCAGTAGTCCCCCAGGGCTGAGGAGAAACTGAGCTTGTTGGGCCTCAGGTGGGTGATTTGGTAGGTAAGAGACTCTCCCACAAATGGGACATGAGATGCTTGATAGGTAAATTGTGAGGCAGATTTCTTCTTCTACCCCTTACACATTGTTTCTGTGACTTGCTTTGAGTCTTCGTGGTTGGGGGATCCCAGGACTCTGTGGGGACATTTCACTTCTTCAGTTACAACATGAGGCCAACCCTGGCATTTTGCTTTACAGGCTGATGTATGTTTAACATTTTGGGAGTTAGACCATTCATGGCAAAAATTGGAAGCCAAATTTATCTAAACAACTAGGATAACTTGTGTCATTTGCAAGATAGCTCTCATTGTTAAGTGAGACTCTTAGTTATAGAGTGAGTGAAAGATACAGCACAGAAACAGGCCCTTCAGCCCACTGAGTTGATGCTGACTATCTACCACCCATTCACGCTGATTCTACATTAATCCTTCATGTTATTCTCCCTTCATTCTCAGCAACTCTACATAGATTCTATCTATCTATATGATTCTGCCACATACTCAAGGCAATTTACAGTGGCGAATTAACTAACAAACCTACGTGTATTTGGAATGTGGGAAGATCATGGAGCACCCAGAGGAAAACTACACATTCACACAGAAATTGTACAACCCCTACATTATACAGCACCCGAGGTGAGGATTGAACCCTGGTACTCTGATACCCCAAGGCAGTACCTCTAACAGCTGCACCACTGTGGCTGCCTACAGGTGACTGGAGCTTACCTGAGGCAGTGCTGGGAGCTAGGATATTGACCTGATACTAGTCTATATCAAATCTTTTTTATTTCATTTCAATATAAAATATTTAATACTTGGGTTAAAATTAAAATTAGAAAAGGATTTGCCAACTATTCATCAAACTTTTATATAATAACATCAAACTCTCCTTCCTACTTTTGGGCCTTTGTCTTCTCCAGCATTTCCTAGCCCTGGAGTTGGCAACTCCTATTGTTTGCCTCACAAAATCTGAATGGGAACTTTGAGTCACGTTGGGGCCATTGAAGTCTATATTGCAGGAGAGGGCAATTTGTTCCCCTGACTGATACATGGTCTTGGACAAACAGCTCTTCCATAGATCCTACCCAGCTCTTTGAAACTTATTTCTTATATGATTGTAAATAACTGAGAATGTTGCTATTTTGAAATAAGATTAGAAAAAATAAGAAATAGACAGCAGGACCATCAGTGCCTGAAAGGGGTATCCTGGGAGAGACGATTTGGGACTGACGACCCAGAGTCCTATCACAGGTTAACTCTACCCCATGTTCCCTGCACAGCCAGTGTACTTGCTTGCAGAGATCTGTGTGATATTGTTAATTTACTTCCTGATCAGACAGAGGTAAGGATGGGACATCATGGATAGACAGCAGCCTCTCAGTATCATATACACCAAGAGGTACATTGCTTCACCACGGACAACAAGGTGCCCACATCAGTAATCAAATACCCTCAATATTGTATTGGGTTCTGGTCACCTTGGTATAGGAAGGGTGTTATTAACCAAGAAAATGTGCAAAAAAGATTTACAAGGATGTTGCCAGGAATCAAAGGACTGTTATTGGAAGAGCTCAGATAGACTGGGACTTTATTCTTTGGAGCATAGGAAACTGAGGGATGATCTCACAGAAGGATATAAAATCATGAAGACCATAGATAAGGAGAATGGGTTGGAGAATCGAGAACTATAAGACATAGTTTTAAGTTTAGAGGTAATACGTTTAATAAGAACCTGAGGGGCATTTTTTTTTTACACAGCCGGTAGTAAACGTATGGAACCATTGCCAAAGGAAGGTGTTGGGGCGAGTACATTAGATACATTTAAGAAGTATGCGGACAAGTAAGTGCATGGCATGAGTTTAGAGAGATATGGGCCAAGTGTTGGGAAATGGGATTAGCTTGTATATACTGAACATCTTGGTTTGTTTGGACATACAGAGGATCGAAGATTAGGGGTCGAATTGAAAGTCCCGAAGTCGAGGCCCTGCAAGTACCCAGGGTAGTCGAAGGATCAATGTTTGTGTGTCCAAGTCTGAATCAGAAACTGGAGACTGAAGGGAAAGAATAATTTTGGAGTTAAAGAACTATGCATGAGCATGGATGAGAGGGAGGAATGGGGCTTGTTTTGCTGTTTGCTGTGTTAAGTTTTCTTGTTCCAATGTTGCTCTGTGAAGCATTGAGGGCATGCTCTATTGGCATCAGCCAAAATATATCGTGGGCTGCCAACCAAGACCTCAATGGTGGAACAGGCAGACAAAGTTACTTCAAACTCAACGGCTGTGAAGGCGGATGAAGGCTGCAACAAATCCATCAGCTCCAATCGTCATGGTTTCCATGCCATTGGAATCAGTTAGCTGATTTGTGAAGTATCGTGTGCTTCTTGGAGTGCAACATCAAGTACACGTTAAACAAATACACGCACAGGTGTCTTCGCTCTGTGGGCCACTTCTTCAGAACGAAGACCATTATCCTCGACCTTGAGGGATAGCCACGACTACTGTGGGCTGCCCCTAACGCACCCTCGGACGTGTTGGCTGTTAACACAAACGTCACATTTCATTGTGTGATTTGATGTGTATGTGATAAACAAACTTGAATCTTGAAGAGTCTTGTTGGGTGCTGTACAACTCAGTGACTCCAAAATTCCCTGCTGCAGAGAGAAGTCCAGCTTTAAAACTTTTCCTACAGTTCCGGTTCCTTTCCAGATTCAATAGTCAGCTCAACAATTTCCTCTGCCTCATTTCCTATTTCTGTCATGAGTTAATTACATTCTCTGTAACTTCTTTGCAAGGGATAGGATATACACTGAGACTATACGAAATGGGGATTTTGGCAAGGCTGTGTGCTGAAATGGATCTCACAGTGTCCGTGCGTGGCAGTGCCTGAAGTTAGGATATAGTTTGGAACCATAATGCAATCAGCTCAATGGGCATGAGCGTTTTTTTCTCATGGAGGTATGAATCTGATCAGTGCTGGGACTTATATACTGGGACACCAGGGGCCACCTTTTCCAGCAGTGATGCTAACGGTGCGGTATATTCACAGCCAGAGAACATTTCAGATTCCAAAGCCCGTACCGTGTTGCCAATGCTCCTTCCATGAGGAATTTCCCATGGTGCTGCTGTACCACAGAGAGTGGGGAGATAATCAGAAAACAATTGCTTGGATATGCACCATGATATGGGTGGGTGTGTTGTAGTATTGAACATGCGCTGTGACTCTGAACACGTGGGTGGCACAGAAATCTAGACCACTCATGTCAGCCACACAAGCACAGAACAGCCACAATTAATAGTTTATTATCATGTATTGGGATACTGTGTAAAGAAAAGTATGCCATCCAGACGAGAACATTCCATACATACATATGGAGAATACAGTAGAAAGAGAAATAAAAACAATGCCAAATATAGTATTACAGTTATATAGAAATGCAATGCCGGTGGAAAATAAGGTGCAAGGGCCACAACAGATGGACTGGGAGATCTAGAGTTCATCCTTATTGTATAAGAGATCAGTTCAAGGGTCTGAAAGCAGTGCAGTAGAAGCTGTCTTTGAGCCAGGTGGTACATGTTCTGAAACCTTTGTATCATCTGCCTGAAGGAAGGGTGGGGGGGGGGTGGAGAAGCGAGAATGTCTGAGGAAGGCATGGACTTTGATCACGCTGGCTGCTTTACTGAGGCAGCAGGAAGCATAGACAGAGTCCATGGAGGGGAGGCTGGCTTCTGTGATGTGCTGAGCTGTGTCTACAATACTATCTGGATAGGATGCCAGGTTTACCCCAGTGTGGGGAAACAACCACAACTCCCACACCCAATCACCTGGTATTGGTGAATGCAGCAGGCCAAGCAGCATCTATTGGAAGAGGTACAGTCAACATTTCGGGCCGAGACCCTTCGTCAGGACTAACTGAAAGAAGAGATAGTAAGCGATTTGAAAGTGGGAGGGGAAGGGGGAGATCTGAAACGATAGGAGAAGACAGGAGGGGGAGGAATAGAGCTAAGAGATGGGAAGTTGATTGGCAAAAGGGATACGAGGCATGAAATTGACTTCTCTAACTTCCAATACTGCCCCACCTCCCCTTCGTACCCCATTCCTTATTTATTTATTTATTTATTCTCTCTCTCTCTCTCTCTCTCTCTCTCTCTTCTGCCTCTGTCCCTCTCACTATAACTCCTTGCCCATCCTCTGGGCTCCCCTCCCCCTTTCTTTCTCCCTCGGCCTCCCATCCCATGATCCTCTCCCTTCTCCAGCCTCGTATCCCTTTTGCCAATCAACTTTCCAGCTCTTGGCTCCATCCCTCCCCCTCCTGTCTTCTCCTATCATTTCAGATCTCCCCTTCCCCCTCCCACTTCCAAATCTCTTACTATCTCTTCTTTCAGTTAGTCCTGACGAAGGGTCTCGGCCCGAAACATCGACTGTACCTCTTCCTATAGATGCTGCCTGGCCTGCTGTGTTCACCAGCATTTTTTATGTGTTGCTTGAAATTCCAGCATCTGCAGATTTCCCCGTGTTTGCACCTGGTATTGGTGCCAGCTAAAACTGGAATTGGAATTGGAATTGGTTTACTATTATCATATGTACCAAGATATAGTGAAAAGCTTGCCTTGCACACTGTTCACACAGATCAGATCATTATTCAGTCCACTGAGCTAGCTGATCGTTTGAGATGGAAGTACAGTGGATTCAAGTTAATTGGGACACATTGAGACCAGTACATTTTGGTTCAACTAAGCACCTGTCACAATTATCAGAAATTTCATGTAAAAAGTTAAAAAGTATTAAAACAGACAAACTACTGTTTAAGTAACAAATTATGTATTTAAATAAAATACAGAACAACTTAAAACACTACCAATACCTCTATAGTACCTTAAAACTATATTAGTTATTGATGAAAGAATTCATCTGCCATATTCTTTTGATTGACTATAAATGAACCGAATCTGCGCAGACACCAAGTGCAGATAATGGACTACCTTAATACAATGCTTTCAATGATTGCATCCTCCAACTCTTGATTTTCATTGTAACATCAAGACAATTAAGTTGTGGAAGTAGTAAAATCGTTTCATTTTCATTCCTGAATGTTTGCGGCATCTCCAAGCCTGATTGCTTGAAACTGCAGTGAGCAAAACAGTTCTGAATTGTCTTACTGTTTATTTCTCACCAGCTATCAGTGACAAATATCACTGCTTTTTGAACACAAACACTCAAATGTCACCACTTAAAAACTGATCGTTCCAAGCACAGTGTAGTGTCTAAAGGCCATGCAAGAGCACGTGACTGACGCTAGTTAGAAACTGTTCGGCACAGTCTCCAGCCCCAATTAAGTGGCATATTGTCCCAAATAAGTAAAGGGAATTGTGGCTATTTTCTCGATTTAGTTTTTGTTCTTTAAGAGTTCGCCCAAATAAACAGCTGCCCCAATAAACAGATGGTGCAATTAACTGGAATCCACTGCAACAGCATTCTTTATCATTCAGATAAAGCCGGGTAAATACTTTTAACTCCATGGGATCTGTAAAATTATTGCCTAGGAAGTAGAAAAGTAAAGGAGTATTGTGCAGCTGTGCAGTGTAATAGTGAGACTGCTAGACTACAATGTACAGTAACACATACAAAATGCTGGAGGAACTCAGCAAGACAGGCAGAATCTATGTTGGGAAATGAGTCGAAACCCTTCATTAGATCTGGTTTTAAAAAAACAGCCCAGGTGACAACTCTCAACCTGAAATGTCAACTGTTCATTTCATTTCCCTCAATAGACGCTCCCTGATTTGCTGAGCTCCTCTAGCATTTTGTCCATGTTGCTCCAAATTTCCAGTGCCTGCAGGATCTCTTGTGTCTACAGTGGAAGTTTTGAGTACTGAGAATATGTCAGTCTCATGATGCTACCACAAACAGTGATAAAGGTTGATTGATGATTAATATTACCAGGGAACTAATTCCACAAAGCCCACTCCACGATGTCCAGTGGAGAAGACAGATAGAGAACACCACAAAATGCCACAAATGGACATAGAGACAGCACTGCAGATTTTGTGCACCGGGCACTAGTGTGGGATATGAATTCTCTGACTTCTGATCTGGATTTGAGAGTTCTACTGGTCTGGCATGACAGGAGGGCCTTGGGGCCTCGCAGCAGACTTGGAATAGGCTGCTGCTAGCCCTTGACTCCTCGAGACTGAATAGCTCACAGACACACTTCAGCTTGGAAGAGGGTGGAGCAAAGTTAAGATGGCACTAAACGGCAGCTCCTCTGCTTGCACCTTCGAAAACCAATCTACTTCTATCTCTGATATCTCTTTTTCCCCTTTTCAAGGTGCTTTTGAAGATCCTGACCTGGAGTTACACTCTGACTTCGGTTTTTTGTGGGAATGGGACCCGCTCTCAGGGCCTCATGAACGGCCGCTTTTTGATATGCCAAGGACGCGGCCTGGAAGACTAGCGTTTCTTCAGGGTGTCAGATTTTCGTAGCTCTGGAGACGGGCTGAATCAAGGCCGGGTGCCCCTGACTGAGGCGTCGTAGGAGAAGACGGAAGATCCGGAGATGAGTGTCCAGAGACCTGAGCCTTTGCAGGGCTGATTCCCTGGATGCAGGGCTCGGAAAAAGCGTCACATCAGACCTTTAACGTCATAAATCTGCAAGTTGTTTGTTATGTCTCCTCTCTCACTGTGAAATGGGAACACCCTTTTTCCCTTTATTAGGGAGAGAGAGAGCCTGGGGAATGTTGAATTACTGGGTGAACGAGTAGTCTTTGGGGTATTGCAAGTCTGTGTCTTTATTGATGCTTTGCTGTATGCTTGAGTGCTTGGTGGAGGGCGCCGATGCTTTTTATACCGGGGGGGTGTCGTTGCCTTGCTGCTGCTTGTGCGTGACAGGGGGAACTGGGAGGTGCTTTGGGGTTCTAACATTTAACATTTAACTGTGAGGCACTCCTCTGTTTTCGTGGATGTTTGCGGAGAGAAAGAATTTCACAACGTATGTTGTATACATTTCTCTGACATTAAAGGTACCTTTTGAGCCTGGAGCTGGAACGTTGGGTAAACTGTCAAAGGGCATCGCGTGGACATCACCCCAGTAAGAAGCAGCACCTTTAGGAGTCAAGTAAAAAACAATACGAGTAAGAAATCATGGCCAGGTTACCCTCAGCTTACAGTACACAGGTTGTTTATGATAACTTAATTTCCAGTTTAAAAACTCTCTGCGAAGTCATGGCTGCGAAGACCATGAGGCATAGGAGCAGAATTAGGCCATTTGGCCCATTGAGTCTGCTCCGCCATTCAATCATGGCTGATCCTTTTCTTCCCTTCCTCAGCCCCACTCCCCAGCTTTCTCCCTGTAACTGTTGATGCTCTGTCCAATAAAGAACCTAATAAGCTCTATTACACTCAATGACCTGGCTTCCACAGCTGCCTGTGGTAATAAATTCCACAAATTCACCACCCTCTGGCTAAAGAAATTTCTCCACATCTCTGTTTTAAAAGGACATCCCTCTATCCAAAGTCTGTGCCTTCTTGTCCTAGACTCCCCCACCAAGGGAAACATCCTTTCCACATCCACTTTGTCCTGGCCTTTCAACATTCAAACAGTTTCAATAAGCACCCCACTCATCCTTTTAAATTCCAGTGAGTACAGACCCAGAGCTATCAAATGGTCTTCATATGATAACCGTTGCATTCCCGCAATCATCTTCGTGAACCTCCTCTGAACCCTCAGGTGAGGAGCCCAAAACTGTTCACAATACTCAAGGTGAGGTCTCACCAGTGCCTTATAAAGCCTCAGCATCACATCCCTGCTCTTGTATTCTAGACCTTGTGAAATGAATGCTAACACTGCACTTCCCTTCCTCACCACCAACTCTACCTACAAGTTAACCTTGAGAATGTTCTGCACAAGGACTCACAAGTTGCTTTGCATCTCATATTTTTGGATTTTCTCCCCATTTAGAAAATAATCTGCACACTTATTTCTACTACCAAAGTGCATGACCATCAATTTCCAACATTGTATTTCATTTGCCATTCTCTTGCCCATTCTCCTAATCTGTCTAAGTCCTTCTGCAGCCTACCTGTTTCCTCAACACTAATCCATCCCTCCACCAATCTTTGTATCATCTGCAAACTTGGCAACAAAACCATCTATTCCATCAGTGATATACAGCATGAAAAGAAGTGGTCCCAACACTGATCCCTGTGGAACACCACTAGTCACTGCTAGCCAACCAGAAGAGGATCCTTTTATTCTCACTCGCTGCCTCCTAACAATCAGCCAATGCTCTAACCATGCCAGTAACTTTGCTGTAATGCCATGGGCTCTTAACTTGGTAAGCAGCCTCATGTGTGGCACCTTGTCAAAGGCCTTCTGAAAATCCAAATATACAACATCTACTGCTCCCCTTTACTTTATCTATTCTTCGTGTAATCTCCTCTAAGAATTCCAACAGGTTTGCTAGGCAAGAAGTTTCCTTAAGGAAACTATGCTGACTTTGTCCTATCTTGTCCTGTGTCTCCAAGTACTCCATAACCTCATCCTTAATAACATCTTCCCAACAACTGAGGTCAGGCAAATTGGTCTATAATTGCCTTTCTGCTGCCTTTCTCCTTTCTTGTGGAATTAAGGGAAACAAGTAGTGAGATCATGGAAACTGTACAGATTGAAAAGGAGGAAGTCCATGCTGTCTTGAGGAAAATTAAAGTGGATAAATCCCTGGGACCTGACAGGGTGTTCCCTCGGACCTTGAAGGAGACTAGTGTTGAAATTGCAGGGGCCCTGGCTGAAATATTTAAAATGTCGCTGTCTACAGGTGAGGTGCTGGAGGATTGGAGAGTGGCTCATGTTGTTCCGTTGTTTAAAAAAGGATTGAAAAGTAATCCGGGAAATTATAGGCCAGTAAATTTAACGTCAGTAGTAGGTAAGTTATTGGAGGGAGTACTAAGAGACAGAATCTACAAGCATTTGGATAGACTGGGACTTATTAGGGAGAGTCAACATGGCTTTGTGCGTGGTAGGTCATGTTTGACCAATCTATTGGAGTTTTTCGAGGAGGTTACCAGGAAAGTGGATGAAGGGAAGGCAGTGGATATTGTTTACATGGACTTCAGTAAGGCCTTTGACAAGGTCCCGCATGGGAGGTTAGTTAGGAAAATTTAGTCGCTAGGTAGACATGGAGAGGTGGTAAATTGGATTAGGCATTGGCTCGATGGAAGAAGCCAGAGAGTGGTGGTAGAGAATTGCTTCTCTGAGTGGAAGCCTGTGACTAGTGGTGTGCCACAGGGATCAGTGCTGGGTCCATTGTTATTTGTCATCTATATCAATTATCTGGATGATAATGTGATAAATTGGATCAGCAAGTTTGCTGATGATACGAAGATTGGAGGTGTAGTAGACAGTGAGGAAGGTTTTCAGAGCCTGCAGGGGGACTTGGACCAGCTGGAAAAATGGGCTAAAAGATGGCAGATGGAGTTTACTACTGATAAGTGTGAGGTAGTGCACGTTGGAAGGACAAACCAACGTAGAACATACAGGGTTAATGGTAAGGCACTGAGGAGTGCAGTGGAACAGAGGGATCTGGGAATACAGATACAAAATTCCCTAAAAGTGGCGTCACAGGTAGATAGGGTCGTAAAGAGAGCTTTTGGTACATTGGCCTTTATTAATCAAAGTATTGAGTATAAGAGCTGGAATGTTATGATGAGGTTGTATAAGGCATTGGTGAAGCCGAATCTGGAGTATTGTGTTCAGTTTTGGTCACCAAATTACAGGAAGGATATAAATAAGGTTGAAAGAGTGCAGAGAAGGTTTACAAGGATGTTGCCAGGACTTGAGAAACTCAGTTACAGAGAAAGGTTGAATAGGTTGGTACTTTATTCCCTGGAGCATAGAAGAATGAAGGGAGATTTGATAGAGGTATATAAAATTATGATGGGTATGGATAGAGTGAATGCAAGCAGGCTTTTTCCACTGAGGCAAGGGAAGAAAAAAACCAGAGGACATGGGTTTAGGGTGAGGGGGGAAAAGTTTAAAGGGAACATTAGGGGTGCTTCTTCACACAGAGAGTGGTGGGAGTATGGAATGAGCTGCCAGACGAGGTGGTAAATGCGGGTTCTTTTTTAACATTTAAGAATAAATTGGACAGATACATGGATGGGAGGTGTATGGAGGGATATGGTCCGTGTGCAGGTCAGTGGGACTAGGCAGAAAATGGTTCGGCACAGCCAAGAAGGGCCAAAAGGCCTGTTTCTGTGCTGTAGTTTCTATGGTTTCTTAAAAAAGTGGAGTGACATTTGCAATTTTCCAATCCTGTGTCAGCACACCAGAGTCCAATGATTTTTGAAAGATTATTACTAATATCTCCACAATCTCTACCACTACCTCTTTCAGAACCCTAGAGTGCAGTTCATCTGGTCCCGGTGACTTATATACCCTTAGGTCTTTCAGGTTTTTGAGCACCTTCTCCCTTGTAATAGTAGCTGCACTCACTTCTCTTCCCTCCCACCCTTCAACATCTGATACACTGCTAGTGTCTTCCACAGTGAAGCCTGATGCAAAATACTCACTTAGCTCATCACCATCACCTTGGCCCCTGTTATTATTTCTCCAGCCTCATTTTCTAGCAGTCCTATATCCACTCTCATCTCTCTTTTACTTTTTACATTCTTGAAAAAGCTTTTGCTATCCACTTTGATATTGTTTGCTAGCTTGCTTTCATATATCATCGTTTCCCTTCTAATAATTCTATCAGTGGCTCTCTTTAGGGTTTTAAAAGCTTCCCAATCCTTTGTCTTTCCACTAATTTTTGCTTTATAGTATGCACTCTCTATTGCTTTTACATTAGCTTTGATTTCCCTTGTCAGCCGCGGTTGTACTATTTTGCTATCTGAGTATTTCTTTGTTTTTGGAATACATCTAATCTGCACCTTCCTCATGCCATTGCTGCTCTGCTGTCATTCCTGCCAGTACTCCTTCCAATTTACTTCGGCCAACTCCTCTCATACCACTGTAATTATTCCACTGAAATTCTGCTATGTAAGACTTTACTTTCTCCCTATCAAATTTCCATAAGACCATAAGATATAGGAGCAGAATTAGGCTATTCAGCCCATCGAGTCTGCTCCGCCATTCAATCATGGGCTGATCCTATTCTTCCAGTCATCCTCACTCCCCTGCTTTCACCCCATATTCTTTGATGCCCTGGCTAATCCAGGACCTATCTATCTCTGCCCTAAATGCACCAAAGACTTGGCCTCCACAGCCGCTCGTGGCAACAAATTCCACAAATTTACTACCCTCTGACTAAAGTAATTTCTCCCATCGCAGTTCTAAAAAGATATCCGTCAATCCTGAAGTCATCCCCTCTTGTCCTAGAATCCCCTACCATGGGAAATAACTTTGCCATATCTAATCTGTTCAGACCTTTTAACATTCGGAATGTTTCTATGAGATCCCCCTCATTCTCCTGAACTCCAGGGAATACAGCCCAAGAGCTGCCAGATGTTCCTTGTACAGTAACCCTTTCATTCCTGGAAACATTCTCGTGAATCTTCTATGAACCCTCTCCAAATTCTAAAATAAGAGGCCCAAAACTGCACACAATACTCCAAGTGTGGTCTCATGAGTGCCTTATAGAGCCTCAACATCACATCCCGGCTCTTATATTCTATACCTCTAGAAATGAATGCCAACATTGCATTCACCTTCTTCACAACCGACTCAACCTGGAGGTTAACCTTTAGGCTATCTTGCACGAGGTCTCCCAAGTCCATTTGCATCTCTGTATTTTGAATTCTCTCCCCATCTAAATAATAGTCTGCCCGTTTATTTCTTCCACCAAAGTGCTTTACCATACACTTTCCAACATTGTATTTCATTTGCCACTTCTTTGCCCATTCCCTAAACTATCTAAGTCTCTCTGCAGGCTCCCTGTTTCCTCAACACTACCCGCTCCTCCACGTATCTTTGTATCATCAGCAAATTTAGCCACAAATCCATTAATACTGTAGTCCAAATCATTGACATACATTGTAAAAAACAGCGGTCCCAACACCGACCCCTGTGGAACTCCACTGGTAACTGGCAGCCAGCAAGAATAGGATCCCTTCATTCCCACTCTCTGTTTTCTGCTGACCAGCCAATGCTCCACCAACGCTAGTAATTTCCCTGTAACTTAATGGGCTCTCATCTTGCAAAGCAGCCTCTTGTGCGGCACCTTGTCAAAGGCCTTCTGAAAATCCAGACACACCACGTCTACTGCAGCTCCTTAGTCTACCCAGCTTGTAATTTCTTCAAAGAATTGCAGTAGGTTTGTCAGGCATGATTTTCCTTTCAGGAAACCATGCTGGCTTTGGCCTATCTTGTCATGTGCCTCCAGGTACTCAGTAATCTCATCCCTAACAATCGATTCCAACAACTTCCCAACCACTGATGTCAGGCTAACAGGTCTATAGTTTCTTTTCTGCTGCCTCCCACCCTTCTTAAGTTGCAGAGTAACATTTGCAATTTTCCAGTCATCCTGCACAATGCCAGAATCTAACGATTCTTGAAAGATCATCATTAATGCCTCCACAATCTCTCCAGCTATTTCCTTCAGAACCTGAGGGTGCATTCCATCAAGTCCGGGAGATTTATCCACCCTCAGACCATTAAGCTTCCTAAGGACCTTCTCAGTCGTAATTTTCACTGCACAAATTTCACTTCCCTGACACTCTTGAATGTCCGGTGTACTGCAGACGTCTTCCACTGTGAAGACCGATATAAAATACACATTCAGTTCCTCTGCCATTTCCGCATCTCTCATTACAATATCTTCAGCGTTATCTTGTGTTGGTCCTATATCTACCCTCGATTCTCTTTTACCCTTTATATACTTAAAAAAGCTTTTAGTATCTTCTTTGATATTAGTCACCAGCTTCCTCTCATAATTCATCTTTTCCTTCCAAATGACCTTCTTAGTTTCCTTCTGCAAGTTTTTAAAAGCTCCCCAATCCTCTGTCTACCCACTAGCTCTGGCTTCCTTGTATACCCTCTCTTTTGCTTTTACTTTGGCTCTGACTTCACTTGTCAGCCATGGTAGTGTCCTTCTTCCCTTTGAAAATGTTTTTCTTATTTGGAATATATCTGTCTTGCACTTCCCTCATGTTTTGTAGAAACTCCATCCATTGCTGCTCTACTGTCCTTCCTGCAAAAGTCCCTTTCCAGTCAACTTCAGCCAGTTCCCCTCTCATGCCAGTGTAGTTTCCTTTATTCCACTGAAATACTGACACATTGGATTTTATTTTTTCCCTCTCAAATTTCAATGTGAACTCGATCATATTGTGATCACAGTTCCCTAAGGGTTCCTTAACCTTAAACTCTCTTATCACCTCTGGATTATTGCACAACTCCCAATCCAGCACAGCCGATCCCCTAGTGGGCTCAACGACAAGCTGTTCTAAAAAGCCATCCCTTAGACATTCTACAAATTCTCTCTCAAGGTCCAGTACTGACCTGGTTTTCCCAATCCACTTCCATGTTAAAATCTCCAACGATTATCATGACAATGCCTTTCTGATACACCTTTTCTATCTCCTGCTGTAATTTGTAATCCACATCTCAGCTGCTGTTTGGAGTCCTGAATACAACTGCCATTGGGATCCTTTTACTCTTGTCATTTCTTAACTCAACCCATAGAGACTCTACACCTTCCAATCCTATGTCATCTCTTTCCAATGATTTAATATTATTTCTTATACACAGAGCCACACCATCCCCTCTGCCTACTAACCTATCTTTCTGATATACCATATATCCTTGGACGTTCAGCTCCCAATGGCAGCCATCCTTTAGCCAAGTTTCAGAGATGCCCACAACGTCATATTTGCCAATCTGTAGCTGAATTTCAAGATCATCGATTTTATTCCTTATGCTGTGTGCATTCAATACAACACTCTCAGTCCAGCATTTGTTGCTTTCTGTTTCAACTGCACCACATCTCTATTGCCCTGTAACTCATGCCATTGGCTTTGACTAAGCCTCATCTCCTGCCTGTTCTTTCTGTAATCTCTGTTGCACGCTATCTTTGATTTATTTCTGTTTTCCCTTCCTCAGCCCTATCACTGCAGTTCCCATCCCCCTGCCTAATTAATTTAAACCCTCCCTAACAGCTCTATTAAATGTGCCTGCTAGGACATTGGTGTAACCCGTCCTTTTTGTACAGGTCGTACCTCCCCCAGAAGAGGTCCCAATGATCCACAAATGTGAAGCCCTGCCCCCAACACCAGTCTCTCAGCCACACATTAATATGCCTGATCATGCTATTCCTGCATTCACTAGCACGTGGCACAGGCAGCAGTCCTGGAGTTACTACCCCAGAGGTCCTTCCTTTCAGCTTCCTACCTAATTCCCTGAATCCTCTCTTCAGGACCTCCTCCCTTTTTCTACCCATGTCATTGGTACCAACGTGTACTATACCAAGACTTCTGGATGGTTACCCTCTCCCTTCAGAATACTCTGCACCGAGACATCCTGTACCCTGGCATCTGGGAGGCAACACAGCATGCGGGTATCTCTAACAGGCTGACAGAACCTCCTGTCTGTTCCCCTCACTATGGAATCCCCTATGACTACCACATTCCTCACCTTCCTCTTTCTCTTCTGCACCACAGAACCAGGCTCAGTGCCAGAGACCCGATCAGCGTGGTCGTCCTCTGTCAGGTCATCCCCCTCAACAGCATCTAAAATGAGATAACGATTACTGAGGGGGGATGGCCACAGGGCTGCTCTCTACTCTCTGAGCTCAGGTTGAACTCAATCACATTGTGATCACTATCTCCTAAGGGTTCTTTTACATTCAGCTCCCTAATCACCCCCAATTCATTAGATAACACCCAATCCAGTATAGATGATTCCCTAGTAGGCTCAAAGACAAACAGCTCTAAAAAGCCATCTCGTAGGCATTCAACAAACTCACTCTCTTGAGATCCACTTCCATCCTGATTTTCCCAATCGAGCTGCATGTTGAAATCTTCCATAACTATCATGACATTAGTGTGGTGTGTGGCCAAGTGGTTAAGGTGTTGGATTAGCGATCTGAGGGTCGTGAGTTCGAGCCTCAGCCGAAGCAACGTGTTGCATCCTTGAGCAAGGCACTTAACCACACACTGCTCCAGTCCACCCAGCTGAAAATGGGTACTGGCAAAATGCTGGGGGTTAACCTCGCGATAGACTGGCGTCCTATCTGGTGAGGGGGGGAGTCTTGTATTCTCAGTCACTTCCCGCTATGGAAACCAGCATAAGCACGGCCTGATGAGCCTATACGGCTCGGGACAGACTTTAAATTTTAACTTATCATGACATTGCCCTTTTGACATGCCTTTTCTATTTCTTATTGTAATCTGTGGTCCACATCCCAGCTATTGTTGGGTGGTTTGTATATAACTGCCATCAGGGTCCTTTCACCCTTGCAGTTTCTTTACTCAACCCACAAGGATTCACCATCTTCCATTCCTATGCCACTTCTTTCTACTGATTTGATGCCAGTCTTTACCAGCAGAGCCACACCACCCCCTCTGCCAACCTTCCTATCGCTCTGATACAATACCTTGGATATTCAGCTCCTAACTACAACCGTCCTTCAGCCACAATTCAGTGATGGCCACAACATCATACCTGACACTGTAATAGTGCAACAAAATCACCCACCTTATTTTTTATACTCTGTGCATTGAGATATAACACATTGAGTGCTGCATTTGCTACCCCTTTTGATTCTGCATCCCTAATGCACTGATACTCACCCCGCTGGCCGCAATTTTGTCCTATTATCCGCCTGCCCGTCCTGACAGTCTGACTGCACGCTATCTTTGCTTTTTTACTTTCCATCCTAACTTGAGATCCTTCACTCCGGTTCCCACCCCCCTGCCAAATTAGTTTAAACCCTCCCCAACACCTCTAACAAGCCTGCCCACGAGACTATTGGTTCCCCTCAGGTTCAGGTGCAACCTGTCACTTTTGAACAGGTCATACCTCCCCCAGAAGAGATCCCAATGATCTGAGAACTTGAGGCCCTGCCCCCTGCACCAGCTTCTCAGCCACACATTAATTTACCAAATCATCCTGTTTCTACCCTCACTGGCATGTGGCACAGGCAACAATCCAGAAATTACTACCCGGGAGGTCTTGGTTCTCAGCTGCCTACCTAGCTCTCTAAATTCTCTTCTCAGGACCTCTTTGCTTTTCCTTCCTATGTCACTGGTACCAATATGTACCAAGACATCTGGCTGCCCTCCCTCCCTCCCCAAAATGCTGTGGAAGCGATCCGAGACATCTCTGACCCTGGCACCTGGAAGGCAATATATTATTTGGATGTCCCATTCACACCCACAGAATCTCCTGTCTGCTCCCCTGACTATTGAGTCCCCCATCACCACCACTCCCCTCTTCTCCCTTCTTCTGTTCTGCACCATGGACCCATGCTCAGTGCCAGTAACCCAGTCTCCATGGCATTCCCCTGGGAGTTCATCCCCCACAGCAGTATCCAAAACGGTGTACTTATTAATGAGGGGAATGGCCACAGGGGTGCTTTACGCTAGCTG
The DNA here is from genome assembly GCF_030028105.1 of Mobula birostris. Taxonomy (NCBI): domain Eukaryota; kingdom Metazoa; phylum Chordata; class Chondrichthyes; order Myliobatiformes; family Myliobatidae; genus Mobula; species Mobula birostris. The sequence goes on along the minus strand of NC_092371.1, from coordinate 26,679,879 downwards.
CCTATTCACGTTTCCATTTTTCCTGACAGTCTACTTGCCCCCTACAGCTTTGGGGTGACTACTTCCCTGTAATTCTGATCGATTGTCTCCTCACTCTCCTGCACAAGCTGAAGGTCATCCAGCTGCTCCAGATCCCTAACACGGTCTTCAAGGAGCTGCAGCCAGATGCACTTCAGGCAGATGTAGTTCGCTGGGAGAGTCTGGGTCTCCCAGGACTCCAACATCTGGCATGAAGAACACACAACAGCCGTTTACTACGCTAGGTACAGTAAGAGAATAAAAAAAGGAGCCTTAACAAAAACTTACCCAGAGCCAACGCCTCTTCTGAGCTGAGGTCTCCTTTGCACCAAAGCCTGACACTCCCACTCCCCCTACTGGCCCACTCTCAACAATGGCCCCCCCCCCTCCGCTAGTCACTTCTGTATTTTTAAACAAGCGTCACCGACCTGCGGGACACCTGATCTCTGTGTCCGGCTCCTGCCGCTGATTGGGCTGCCGCAATGAGCTCACTAACACCTCTAATTTCTTGCGAGGCTGAAGAAATTTGGCACGCTCCCGCCGATCCTTACCAATGTTTACTATTGCACCATAGAAAGCAACCTATCTGGATGCATCAGGGCTTGGTATAAGCCTATGACAACAAAATCAACTGCAGGGTTGTGGACACAGCTCAGTACATCGTGGAAACCAGTCTCCCATCCATGATCCTTGCCTATAATTCTCATTGCCTCTGTAAAGCAGCCAGCATAATCAAAGACCCCACCCACCCCAGACTTCCTCTCTTCTCCCCTCTTCCATCCAGCAGAAGATGCAAAAGCCTCAAAGCACCTATCACCAGACTCAGCGTCCGGTTCAATCCCACTGTTGTCAGACTTTTGAACGAACCTCTGGTACGACAGGATGGACTCTTGACCTCACAATCTAGCTCATTATGGTTTTGCACCGCATTTGTTTCCTGTAACTTTTACACTTTATTCTGCATTGTTATTGTTTCCACTGTTCTACCTCGGTGCACTATGTAAAGATTTGATCTCTATGAACAGTATGCAAGACAAGCTTTTCACTGCATCTCAGTACCATGATCAATGCCAATTACAAACAGTATAAACCTATCACAGTTAGAAAATGCAGCAATCAATCTGCACAGCAAGATACTACAGTGAAGTATGCACTGAAAATGGGGTATAAATTGAGGAACACACATAAAAGCAACTTTTATGTGTGTTGCTTGAAATTCCAGCATCTGCAGATTTCCTCGTGTTTGTGTACAAGTTGAGGAAGCCTTGATACAGCAGTACAGGGCACTGGTGAGATCATGCCTGGAATACCATGGGCACAGCTAATAGTTACTGCCTCACATTTCCAGCAACTTGGGTTCTTAATGCAATCACAAAGAAGGCACGCCAGTGTCTATACTTCATAAGGAGAATGAGGAGATTTGGTATGTCACCAAAGACTCTTAGCAAATCTATACAGTTATGCAGTAGAGAGCATTGACTGGTTGCATTGCTGTCTGGAATGGAGGCTCCAAAGTGTAAGATTAAAGAAGGATGCAGAGAGCTGTAGACTCAAGTCAGCTCCACTGTGAGAGCAACCCTCTCTGCCATCACGGACATCTTCAGAAGGCAGTGCCTCAAGAAGGAGGCATCCATAATTAAGGCCTTCACCATTTGGGACATGCCTTTTTCTCATTACTACCATTGGGGAGAAGGTACAGGAGCCTGAAAACCCACACTCAGTGTTTTAGGAATAGGATCTTGCTCTCCAGCATCAAATTTCTGAAAGCTTCATGGACCCATGTATGCTAAATCTCTGTTTCTCTTTTTCACTATTTATATATTCAGTAATTTATATACTTATGTTAATTTCTATGACTGGCACAGTATTGCTGTGACAAAACAACAAATTTTATGTAAGTGATAATAAAGCTGATTCTGATTCCACTAAACTTTGCACTATTCTGTTGTTTTTGAGCTCCTCACTGTATTTATTGTTACATTACATTTATTTTTTAATTTTTTTTTACCACGGTTGCTGTTTATGACATGTTTATGACTATGACTTTACTCTGTGAACTGCTACGCTGTGGGGAATATGCAGGAAAGTGGAGCTGGGATCAACGATCAGAATGGCCATGCTCTTTTCGAACAGGGGCGAGAGGGTCAAGGCAATGAATGACCAACTTCTGCTCTCATTCCTGATGAAAACAAGACAAACCAGTTCCCACCCACCCTCTCAAGTGCTGACCAATGCCAGAGTCAGCAGAGCAGGTGAGGGGACGAGCTGCTCATCAGCTCACTGTCACTGGAGTTAGCTTGGAGGGCCCAGTCTCAATGTAAACTCCTCCGTACTCACTGTGGTAGTGAGACCGAGCAGGCTCCACCCCTACTGAGGGTGAAAAATGATCAGTTTAATGGGATCATGAGGGGAAACCTCTTCACTCGGAGGGTGGTGAGAGTGTGGAACGAGCTGCCAGTGCAAGTGGTGCATGCGAGCTCCATTTCAATGTTTAAAAGGTGCGTGGATGGCAGGGGCATGGAGGCTATGGTCCTGGTGCAGGTCGGTGGGAATAGACAGTTTAAGTGATTTGGCAAGGGCTAGATGGGCCAAAGGGCCTGTTTCTGTGCTGTACTTTTCTATGACTCTATATCTCCAGCTCTTATGCTGCAAGGCATAGTCAACACGGCTCAGGTTCATTGTCCAGTGCATAAGTACGGCGAGGCACAGGTACAACAAAAAGCTCTCTGTATGACGGTGTTGAGGAGGGGTGTCAATCTGCCAGGCAGTGGAGGAGAAAGTGAACCATTCCCTATTACCCATGGAGACAGCAGCTGCTGGTTGTCAGTGTTTCTCTGAGTAACCATGGAAAGCCCCTCAAGGGAAGGCAGGGTATTTCCACACCACTGTTACTGCTTTGTTAATTGAAAGGAGGCACCTCCTGCCACCAGGATGGTTAAGCTGGAGTTGGCGCAAGTTTCAAAGAATGACACAACCGTGGTTGGCTCTGGCTTTGGGCCTCCTCCCATCGCTCTTTACACATTGCCCCACCCTCCCAGTCCTTTTCCTCTCCTACATGTGTCAAGGTTTCTCAATGCCTTCCTCTTAGCAACATAATGCCAAGTTTCCACACTCCACCTTTCTCTGAACGAACACGATTCTCCCAAATTTCATAAGCTCAGTTAATAGCTGTCTTACAATTATGACTTCAAGCTTTTGTAAAGTAAATTGGGAAATTAGTTTATTATTGTCACAGTTACAAGGCACAGTGAGAAATTTTGTTTTGCTTGACATTCACAGATGATCTGACATCAGCAAGGTAATACAAGGGAAGCGCAGTGACAGAGTGCAGAATAAAGAGTTACAGTTACAGAGAAAGTGCAGCGCAGGCAGACAATAAGGTGCATGGCCACGGCGAGGTAGATTGTGAGGTCAAGGGTCCACTTCAGCATAAAGGAGCCCTGTTCAATGGGGTAGCAGCTGTCCTTGAGCCTGGTGGCATGTGGAGAGAGACAGGGAGAGAGGGAGAGAGGGAGAGAGGGAGAGAGGGAAAGAGGGAAAGGGAGAGAGAGAGGAGAGTAAAAAGAGGGAGGGGGAGAGGGAAAGGGGAGAGAAAGAGGGAGAGGGAGAGGAAGAAAGAGAGAAAAAAAAGAGAGGAAGAAGGGAAGAGAGAGAGAAAGAGAGAAAGAGAGAGAGAAAGAAAGAGAAAGAGAGAGAGAGAAAGGAAGAAAGAAAAGTACCTGGTAGGGCTCTGAAAGCATTGCGCCAACCAATTGGCAGGGGTATTCAAAAACATCTTCAATCTCTCACTGCGATGGTCAGAAGTACCTACCTGTTTCAAAAAGGCAATACTTATACGTGCCCAAGAAGAGCAGTGTAAGCTGCCTTCACGACGATTGGCCAATAGCACTCACATCTCTGGTGATGAAATGCTTCGAGAGGTTGGTCTTGGATAGAATCAAATCCTACCTCAGCAACGACCCAGACCCACTGCAATTTGCCAGTCACCACAATAGGTCTGCAGCGGATGTGATCTCAATGACTCTCCACATGGCCTTGGATCACCTGGACAATACAAATACCGATATCAGGATGCTGTTCATTGACTATAACTCAGTGTCTAACACCATCATTTCTACAGTCCTAATCGAAAAGCTACAGAACCTGGCCCTCAGTCACTCACCTCCAACCTCGACTTCAGTTCTGGGGCCCTGCAGGCTACAGGATCCGCCACCCCCAGCTCCAGATCCAGCTCGGACCGAGGTCCCAACCCTCTCCAGACCGGGACCCCTCTTACTGCCGCTGGGTCCTACCGCCTGTCTGATTCCCCCACTACCCTCTTTCCTCCCCGCGACTCCCAACCTTCCCTCTACCTCTCATCGCCCCTCCATTCCTCTGATTCTTCATCCTCCCCTAACCCCGCTCTCCCTGAACATCCCAACCCCCCTCCCCTCCTGAGACCTCCCACTCTTCACCCTCCTCCGACCCCAGCCCCAACCATTGCCGTGTCTTCACCATCCCCTCTGACCTTCCCCTCTCTGAGGCAGAACATTCTGTCCTTAGCAAGGGCCTCACTTTTGTCCCCCTCTGTCCACACCTCAGTGAGTTCCGTGCCCGCCATGACGCTGAACTCTTCTTCCGTCGCCTATGTCTCCGAGCCTACTTCTTTGGCAAGGATTCCCCTCCTGCTACAGATGACCCCTTCTCCTGTCTCCAACCCTCCTCCTCCTCCTCCTGGACACCCTGCCCGGGCCTTCTACCTGCACTCGATCACTTCATCTCCAACTGTCGCCGAGACATCAACCGTCTCAACTTCACCACTCCTCTCTCCTGTTCCAACCTCACGCCCTCTGAACGCACTGCCCTCCACTCTCTCCACACTAATCCCAACCTCACCATCAAACTCGCTGACAAAGGTGGTCCCGTAGTAGTCTGGCGAATGGACCTCTACCTCACTGAGGCCAAACGGCAGCTCTCTGACACCTCCTCTTACTTACCCCTGGAACAGGACCCCACCAAAAAAAATCAAACCATTGTCTCCCTCATCAACTCCGGAGACCTTCCATCCTCAGCCGCTAATCTCATTATTCCCACACCCCGTACCGCTCAGTTTTACCTCCTCCCCAAGATACACAAGCCTGACTGTCCCGGTAGACCCATAGTTTCTGCCTGCTCCTGTCCCACCAAACTTGTATCTGCCTACCTGGACTCCATTTTGTCACCCATAGTTCAGTCCCTCCCCACCTACATCCCGATACATCCCATGCCCTCCACCTCTTCAATAACTTCCAGTTCCCCGGTCCCAACCGCTTCATTTTTACTACGGATGTCCAATCCTTATACACCTCCATTCCCTATCAAGAAGGCCTCAAAGCCCTTCGCTACTTCCTGGATAATAGACCTCACCAGTTCCCCACCACCACTACCCTCCTCCGGTTGGCAGAACTGGTTCTCACACTTAATAACTTCTCTTTTGGCTCTTCCCACTTTCTTCAGACTAAGGGTGTAGCTATGGGAACTCGCATGGGCCCCAGCTATGCCTGCCTCTTCATTGATTATGTGGAACAGTCTGTGCTCCAAACCTATTCTGGTACTGCTCCCCAACTTTTCCTTCGGTACATTGACGACTACATTGGTGCTGCTTCCTGCACCCATGCTGAGCTCGTCAATTTCATCAACTTTACTTCTAACTACCACCCAGCCCTCAAATTCACTTGGTCTATCTCGGACACTTCTCTCCCCTTTCTCGATGTCTCGGTCTCCATCTTTGGAGACAGACTGTCCACTGACATCTTCTACAAGCCCACTGACTCTCATAACTACCTTGACTATACCTCTTCCCACCCAGCCACATGCAAAAATGCCATTCCCTATTCCCAGTTCCTCCGTCTCTGCCGCATCTTCTCCCAGGATGAGGCTTTCCGTTCCAGGACATCTCAAATGTCCTCTTTCTTTAAGGATCATGGTTTCCCTTCTACAGTGATCAATGATGCCCTCATCCGCATCTCCTCCATTTCCCACACTTCGGCCCTCACCCCAGCCTCCCGCCACCACAACAGGGACAGAGTTCCCCTTGTCCTCACCTACTACCCCACCAGCCTCCAGATCCAGCACATTATCCTTCGCAACTTCCACCACCTTCAACAGAACCCCAACACTAAGCACATCTTTCCCTCTCCACCCCTCTCCACTTTCCGCAGGGATCGGTCCCTCCGCGACTCCCTTATCCACACGTCCTTCCCCACGGATCTCCCACCCGGCACTTATCCCTGTAAGCGTAAGTGCTATACCTGTCCCTACACCTCCTCTCTTGCCACCATTCAGGGCCCCAAACAGTCCTTTCAGGTGAAGCAACACTTCACTTGCAAATCTGTTGGGGTTATCTATTGCATCCGGTGCTCCTGGCGCAGCCTCCTCTACGTCGGTGAAACCCGACACAGATTGGGGGACCGCTTTGTCGAGCACCTCCGCTCCGTCCGCCACAACAGACAGGATCTCCCAGTAGCCACCCACTTCAAATCTGCTTCCCATTCCCATTCAGATATATCCATACATGGCCTCCTCTACTGCCATGATGAGGCTAAACTCAGGTTGGAGGAGCAACACCTCATATACCGTCTAGGTAGTCTCCAGCCCTTTGGTATGAACATAGAATTCTCCAACTTCTGGTAATTCCCTCCCCCTCCCTTCCTCTATCCCTATTTCACTCTTCCCCCTCCCCCAGCTGCCTATCACCTCCCTCATGGTTCCGCCTCCTCCTACTACCCATTGTGTTTTCTCCTATTCCTTCTTCACCTTTCCTGCCTATCACCTCCCTGCTTCCCCTCCCCCACCCCTTTGTCTTTCAAATTACTGATTTTTCAACTGGACCTACCAGCCTTCTCCTTCCCACCCTCCCCCACCCTCTTTATAGGGCCTCTGTCCCTTCCCTCTTCAGTCCTGACGAAGGGTTCCGGCCCGAAACGTTGACTCATCGTTTCCACGGATGCTGCCCGACCTGCTGAGTTCCTCCAACATGTTGTGAGTGTTGCTTTGATCCCAGCATCTGCAGATTATTTTGTGTTTAGAATCTGGTCGTCTGTACCTCCCTGTGCAACTGGATCCTTGACCTCCTAACCAGAAGACCTCAATCTCTGCGGATTGGTAATAGCATTTCCACCTTGCCGACAATCAACACCAGCACACCTCAGGGATGTATGCTTAGCCCACTGCTCTACTCTCTCTATACCCATGATGGTGTGGCTAGGCATAATTCAAATGTCATTTATAAATTTGCTGATGATACCATTGTTGGCAGGATCTCAGGTGGAGACGAGAGGGCGTACAGGAGCGAGATATACCAACTAGCTGAGTAGTGCCGCAGCAACAACCTGGCACCCAGCGCCTGTAAGATCAAAGAGCTGATTGTGGATTTCAGAAAGGGTGAAATGAAGAAAAACAAACCGATCATCTTAGAGGTATCAGAAGCGGAGAGAGTGAGCAAAGTCAAGTTCCCCGGTGTCAAGATCTCTGAGGATCTAACCTGGTTCCAACATATCGATGCAGCTATAAAGAAGGCAGACTGTGGCTATATTTCATCAGGGGTTTGAGGAGATTTGGTTTGTCACCAAAAACACTGGAAAACTTCTACAGATGAACCGTGGGGAGCATTCTGACCGGCTGCATCATGGTCTGGTATGGGGCAGGGGGTGCTGTTGCACAGGATCGAAGTAAGCCGCAGAGAGTTGTAAAATTAGTCAGATCTATTATGAGTGCTAGCCTCCTAAGTATCCAAGACATCTTCAAGGAGTAGTGCCTCAGAAAAGCGGTTTCCATCATCAAACACCCCCACTGTCCAGGACATGTCTTCTTCTCATTGTTACCATCAGGAAGATGGTATAAAAGCCTGAAGACAGAGACTCAGCGATTCCAGAACAACTTCTTCCCCTCTGCCAGCTGATTTCTCAATGGATATTGAACCCATTAACACTACTTCGCTACTTCTTAAAAAAAAATTCTATTCTTGCACTACTTATCTTAATTTAACAATTTAATATACATAAGTATTTACTGTAATTCAGTTTTTTTATATTTATCATGTATTGCATTGTACTGCTGCTGCAAAGTTAACAAATTTCATGACATATGCTGGTGATATTAAATCTGATTCTGATTCTAGTCAGCTATGACCTTCCCAAATGGTGGAGCCAACACAGAAGCTGGACGGCAAGCTCCCGCTCCTAATTCTTACATTTCAGTTCTGGTATTGTTGTAAATCTTTCACATTCCTTCTATATTCTTCCTGTAATTTAGAGCCAGAACTGTGCACAGCAGGAGTACTCAGTCAGTAATCATCTCAAGTTTAGCGTAATTCCTTTGCATTTCAGTTCAACACCCCCCCCCCCCAACTCATCTGCTTACTTTTAAACATTAACTAGTGATCCTTGCCAGATGACTATGTGGCTAGACATAGCTCAAATGCCATCTATAAATTCACTGAAGACACCACCGTTGTTGGCAAAATCTCTAACGGTGATAAGTAGGCATCCAGGAGCAAGACAGATCAGCTGGTTGAGTGGTGTCACAACAACCTTGCAGTAAACATCAGCAAGACCAAGGAATTCATTGTGGACTTCAAGGAGGGGATCTCAGGAAAACACACACCAATCCTCGTTGAGGGGTCAGCAGTGGAAAGGTGAGCAACCTCAAGTTCCTGGGTGTCAACATCTCAGGGGATCTATCTTGGATCCAACACATCAATGCAATCATAAAGAGGCATACTGGTGGCTAAACTACTTTAGTATTTTGAGGATATTTCATATGCCACCAAGAACTCCAGGAAATTTCTACAGATGTATGGAGGAGAGCATTCCGACTAGATGCATCACCACCTGGTATAAAGGCTCCAAGCACAAGATCAAAAGAGGCTGCAGAGTGTTGTAGACTCAACCAGCTTCATCGTGAGCACAACCCGCCCCAGAAGGCAGTGCTTCAAGAAGGCGGTATTGGTCACTAAGACCCCTCACCAAATGGGACATGTCGTTTTCTCATTACCATATCGGGGAGAAGGTAAGGAGCCTGAAGACCCACACTCAATGTTTCAGGACCAATTTCCCTTCCACCATCCAATTTCTGAACAGTTCATGAACCCATGAATACTATTTTTTTGCCTTATTTTATTTATTACATACATATATGCTGTACTGCTGTTGCAAAACAATTTTCACATCATCTTAGTCAGTATTAATAGACCTTCACAAAAGTTGCTGGTGAACACAGCAATAGACCTTACTGATGCTCTCCACTAAAATCGAGGTGAGAAGGCTGCAACTAGCGGGGCACTGTCTACACCACCCCGAGCTACCTGCCAGCCTAGTCATCACATGGGAGCCCAAGCACAGGAGGATGAACCCTGGGCGCCCTCCCAAGACTATGGTCAACACGCTCCTAGAAGACAGCGGTGCAGCTAATGCAGATGAACTGAACACACTGATGAGGGAGGGGGAGAAGTGGAAAGTCCGTCATCGTGCCCAACACCAGCCCCCTAGGCCTGAGTTGATGTAGTAGTAGTAGACCATACTGTGTTTCAATTATTTGTATCTGTTTTGCTCCCTGACACTATTTAAGATACTCTCAGTGCTCTACAGAAGTCCGATACGATGCGAAACGAACACAGCAGCCTCTGTAGAGCTGTCAATCAGATGGAAGCATTACAGCCAGTGGGAATATTCAGTGTAACACTGCTGTGAGCACTAGGCGTTCTGTATGTCAGGCTAGGACATAGAAGGTGTGTGGGCTAGGTCCTTGTGTCATGCTGCCATCCACTGGCTGTGTTGGAGATCTCCATCCCATCAGGAACATTAGAACAGTAGGATTGTGGATGGATGATGAGAACTGCCTCTGACTCACCTGTAGTTTACAGCTACAGAACATAATGCTCACTGCTCACCAACGGACCTTCTAAACACCCAGCAGAGCACACGGGCAGTGAGGTACGGTTAGGGAGAAATGATGCGGCAGCAGTACCGCAGGCACCTCGCAGCAAAATACAAGTATAACTTGCAGTGGATTCTGGTTAACTGGGATACATGGGGACCAGTACATGTGGGCCCAATTAAGCAGCTGCCCCAATTACCAGAAGTTTCATTGAAATAGTTAAAAGGGTATTAAAAAAGACAAACTAGCATTTGGCAGAGTAACAAATTATGTATTTAAATGAAGTACAGAACAAATTAGAACACTACCAATATTACTGGTGATTGATCATCTTATCCAATGATGCAGGACATGTGTGCAGGAGAGCTCTTAAAGTGGTAAAGCCATTGTGCTGGGGCAGTTACACTCTCTTGACCTCAGATGCTCGGGTCTAGTGGTATGAGTAGTTGTCACAACTGGGTCTTCCTTTGTTGCAGTGGATGGCATGACTTCTGTGCCTGGTCTTGTCCTTTGCTCTCCGCAAAGCGCTACAGAAGTGCCTTCCTGGCCATTGGATCTTACTGTCGATCTCATCCGCCCAGTCCCCGGAGCCGACTTCACATGTCCCCATCTCATTGGGGTATAAGACCTGCCGGCTACCCTCACCAGGTTTAGCCCGCCTTTCGAAGCGGTGTACCGTGGTGTGGCTGCTGTCGCATGCCAACAGCTACTTGGAGCCACAGATGAGAGCAGAGTGCCTGGTGGGGACCAAAGGTAGCATTCAAGATGATTGCTGACACTTTCAAATTCTTTGTGGTTCCTAACTTGCTGAAGTACGTAGTGAAATCATTTCATTTTCACTGCAGGCTGCTTCTGGCATCTCCAAGCCTGAATGCTTGAAACCGCAGTGAGCAACAGTTCTAAGTTGTCTTATTGATTATTTCTTGCCAGCTCTCAGTGACAAAAATCACCACTTTATGAACACAAACACTCTGGATAAATGCTGGTTAAAAATGTTCAGCAACTGTCCCCTGTCCCAATTAAGTGGCAAAATGTCCCAAATAAACGAACAGAACCTCAGCTATTTATACATAAGTTGCACACAAATTATACAAATAGTAAAGGGACGAGAAAAACTGTGAAAAGTCCAAATCTAGAACAAATCAGAGACAAGTCCACAGGTGGTCCACAGAGTTCCGTTGCCGACGCAGGGTTAAGGTCGTGCAAGGTGATTTAAGAACCTCACCGTTGAAGGGAAGGCGCTGTTCCTGAATGTGGTCATGTGGGTCTTCAGGATTCTGTACCTCTTGCCTCACAGTAGTAGTGAGACGAGAAAATGAGCCAGACAGTAGGGATTCTTAATGATAGATTCTTCCTTCTTGAGACAGCAACTTCTGTAGATGCTGTCACTGGTGAGGAGGGCTGTGCCTGTGATGGACTGGGCTGTGTACTACTGTCTCTAGTACTTTGCGTTCCTATGCAGTAGCATTGCTGTAATGATGCAATGAGTCAGGGTCATGGCTGTTCACCTGCCTCAGCACAATCTTCCTGCCATACATTTCATTTCCTTAATAGTTAGACATCTATTGATCCTGTTTTGAATAAATTCATTGATTAAATATCTAGAGCCTTCCATGTAAGTAAATTTCACAACCATCTGGGTGAATAAAGCTACCCTATCTAGCCTACCTAGACTGAGAACGTGGCCCTGGTTCCAGGATTTGCAGACAGGGAAGCATCCTCTCTGCTCACCTGTTCTGTGCCCCTTCAGAATTGCAGTGGGAGTGTATGAGTGAGTGAGAGTCCGAGACAGTAAGAAAGAAATTGAGAAAGTAAGAGTATGACAGAAGGAAAGAGGACGAGAGAGAGTACTCTGTTATAGTTTCTTACATTATAACCACCATTACCTTGAGAGGGATGGGATTACAGAGAAAAAGAAAGAAGCAAAAGAGAGAGGTAAGGAGGCAGAGGTAGAATGAAGAGAGAGGAAAAGGAAGAAATTTGAACAGAGAGGAGGTGAGGCAGACAGAAATAGGAATCGGGTGAGAGAACGAAGGATTGTGAGTGTGAAAATGATACCAGGACGGGGGGGGGGGGAGGGAGTAGGCAGGGAGAAAAGGGGAGGGGAGATGGGGAGAGGGAGGAGGAGAGGGGTAAGGGAAAGACGGGGTGGGAGAAAGGGGGATGGAGAGGGCAGTAGAGGGGGAGAGGGAGACGGGGAGTGAGGAGGGGGAGAGGGGACAGAGAGGAGAGAGGGAGACACTGGGGATAGAAAGAGTGAGGGGAGGGGGAGAGAGAGAGAGAGGGGAGAGGGCTAGGAAAGAGGGGAAGAAAAGAGGGGAGGGAGAGATGGGGAGGGAAAGATGGGGGAGTGAGCGATGGGGAGGGCAAGAGAGTGAGGAGAGAGAGCAGGGAGGGAGAGGGATGGGGTTCGGAGGGGGGAGTGAGAGAGTGAGGATAGGGAACAAGACAGAGATAGAGAGCGAGGGTGAGAGCAGGTGGACAGAGAGAGAAAGATGGAAGGGAGTAGGAGTCAGAGGGGGAAGGGAGAGAATGTGGAAATAAAGAGAGAGGAGCAAACATGGAGAAAGAGTGAGGGAGGTGTGACAGATAGAGACAGGGCAGCAAGAAATCAGATCTAACTTTTATATTTGTTTATAATTGAACAACTCTCTCATTCCAGGAATTAACCTTGTGCATCTTCCCTGGTCTGCCTCTTTCTCAATTAAAGGGACCAAAACTGTAAAAGGGCTCCAGGTTTGGTCTCAGATTTGTAATACATCCTACTTTCAAACTCCGAGCCTTTGGCATTGATGGACAAAATGCTTTTTGCCTTCTTGATTACTTGCTACACCTGTTTGCTCACTTTCTCCTATTTCATGCTTGTTCCCTCCAAATGTTGCTCATTTGCGACCTCTCTGCGTTGAGATAATCATTGGTCTTTTGATTTATCTTACAGAGGTGCATGATTTTGCACAATAAAATCCACTTGCAAGGTTTTTTCCCACTTATTCTATCCACATCCTTTTGCAGAATCCAAATATTCTCATTGCAACAGGCCCTCCCTCTTGATTCAATGTCTTCAGTAAACCTGAGTGGCTTACACTCTATCCCTTCCTCAACAACATGAATAACTGAGGGCCAAGAACTAATTCCTGGGCACTCCACTAGCTGCATCATTCTAGCCTGTAAAAGACCACCTTATTACAACTCTTTGACTTCTACATGATAACTAACTTTTCATCCATGTTAACACACAGTCCCCCAGTTTTAGGAACCCTTATATGGCATTGGCCAGAACCCACTTGGAGAATTGTGAGCACGTTAGGGCCCTTGTCTAAGGAAGAATATGCTGGCATTGGAGAGGATCCAGAGGAGGTTCACAAGAATGATCCCAGGAATGAAAGGGTTAATATATCTGGGGCACTACATGGCTCTGGGCCTGTACTCACTGGAGTTTAGAAGAATGATGGGAGGAATCTCATTGAAACCTGTAGAATATTGAAAGGCCTAGATAGAATGAACGTGGGGAGGATGTTTCCTTTCACAGTGGAGACTCAGACTAGAGGGCACAGCCTCAGAATAGAAGGATGTCCCCTTAGAACAGAGATGAGGAAACATTTATTTAACCAAAGCGTGGTGGATCTGGGGAATTAATTGCCACAGAAGGCTGTGGAGGCCAAGTCAATGGATGTATTGAAAGCAGAAGTTGACATGTTCTTGATTAGTAAGGGTATCAAAAGTTGAGGAGAAGGCAGGAGAATGGGATTGAGAGGGATAAGAATGGCAGAGTAGACTCAATGGGCTAAATAGCCTAATTCTCCTATGACTTATAATCTGAGTTTGTACAAAAGTCCTACGCTTGGTTCCTTACTGAATGCCTTCTGAAAATTCATAAACACCACACTTGCAGGATTCCCTTGCATCTTATTGTCTGCCTGCCTGCACTTTCTCTGTAACACTATGTTCAGCATTCTGTTATTGCTTTTCTCTTGCATCTTCTCAATGTATTTATGTTTCAAAATGAGCTGTATGGATGGTGTGACTGGATCTCAGTGCACATGACAATAATAAGCCAGTTCAACTCTATTCCCTCTGCCTCACATATCCAGCAAATTTGTAAAACATGGTTTTATTTTCATAAAACCCTTTTAGTTCATTTACACCTATGTTCTAAACTATTTGCTATTTCTTCCTACACTCCGCAGAGGGATAAGGGGTATAATAAAGTACCTACTTTATCAGGTACGCTGCTTGTTAATGCAAATATCTAATCATCCAATCATATGGTAGCAACTCAATGCATTAAAGCATTTAGACATGGTCAAGAGGTTCAGATGTTGTTCCGACCAAACATCAGAAAGGGGAAGAAATGTGATCTAAGTGATTTTGAATGTGAAATGATTGTTGGTGTCAGACAGGTAGATTTGAGCATCTCAGAAACTGCCATTCTCCTGGGATTTTCATGCACAGCAGTCTCTAGAGTTTACAGGGAATGGTATGAAAACAAAAAAAAATCCAGTGAGTGGCAGCTCTGTGGGCAAAAATGCCTTGTTAATGAGAGAGGTCAGAGGAGAATGGCCAGACAAATTCAAGCTGACAGGAAGGCAACAGTAACTCAGCTAACTACACATTACAACAGTGGTGTGCAGAAGAGCATCTCTGAATGCAGAACATGTCGAACCTCGAAGTGGATGGGCAACAGCAGCAGAAGACCAAAAGACCGCGAACGTACACTCAGTGGCCACTTTATTAGTGTAGTGGCCTGGTTATGAACATGTTTTATTGTACTACTACCGTTGTGCTATCAACTATTTTGTTTTCTGCAGCTTTTCTGTAAAACACAGTGTGTTCTGTTAATTGAGTTTAACAGTTCAGTATTTTGACTTCTGCTAAGATAAGGAGCTGTTTGCTCAGCTTAGGAATGTTGTGTCAGCCAAGCAGGTTTGTCTTGGTAACATTCCGTCCAGTGGGATGCCATGGAACATTCGAGAGAGCTGGCTGGAATCAGGTTTCTGAGGGACAGTGTTTTGGTTTTGGCTCTTTGCTGGCAGGGGTTGGAAGGAGGAGGAGGTGTGGAGAAGAGCCCGAGGGAAGATGCTCGCAGTATCCTGCCCACAGGAGAGATCCCATTGTAAGAAGTGCTTTGTGCAGGCGAGTGGTTCCAAGGAGGAATTGCCAATACTCTTGAGTTAGCCAGTTCATTCGAAATGGTCTTCAAGGGACGTTCGAACTGTGGCTGGTGTCTTTCATGCAGAACACGGTTTCAGTGTGTGAGTGATCAAAGAGAAGCACCCACCTACTAAAAAATGAGCTCCAATGTTTATGTGCACATTTGGACTGGTTTAACTGTAGTTGGCTTTTTTTCTTTTTTTCTGTTAGCTGTTTGTTAAAGTTGCAATATCTGTAAATATACTTCCACTTTAATTTTATGCCGATGTAAGGTCCGCTATTTCCTGGTGAACGATAACTTTGCATGGGGTAGCTTTTACACAACATTCACCATAATCACTCATCTGAACATTCCAATCCTCCTGTTTGGTTGAATCAGAATCATACCAACCCTAGACGTGTATGGCTTATTGAGGCTGGCCTTCTCTCCATTACCCACGTGGCTGTTACCCCGAGTTACTTAATAAGCCTGGTTTATTATGAGCCACAGTCAGAGGGTTACATTAGGTACAGGGGATACCTAAAAAGTGGCCAAGTGTGTGTCTTGAAATTTGTTATTTTGTGGCAGTGTGCAATGCAATATATAAAAAAACACAATAATTCAGATTTAGATTTCGATTTACTATGTTTACTTTACTTTATACTTTATTGTTGCCGAACAATTGCTACTAGAGCGTACAATCATCACAGCGATATTTGATTCTGCTCTTCATGCTCCCTGGGGTACAAATCAATAATAAATATTAAAAATTTAAATTATAAATCATAAATAGAAAATAGAAAAGGGAAAGTAAGGTAGTGCAAAAAACCAAGAGGCAGGTCCGGATATTTGGAGGGTATGGCCCAGGTCCAGGTCAGGATCCGTTCAGCAGTCTTAGCACAGTTAACATAGAACATAGAATAGTACAGCACAGTACAGGCCCTTCGGCCCACAATGTTGTGCCGACCCTCAAACCCTGCCTCCCATATAAGCCCCAACTTGAAATTCCTCCATATATCTGCCTAGTAGTCTCTTAAACTTCACTAGTGTATCTGCCTCCACCAGTGACTCAGGCAGTGCATTCCACGCACCAATCACTCTCTGAGTGAAAAAATCTTCCGCTAATATCCCCTTGAACTTCCCACCCCTTACCTTAAAGCCATGTCCTCTTGTATTGAGCAGTGGTGCCCTGGGGAAGAGCGCTAGCTATCCACTCTATCTATTCTTCTTATTATCTTGTACACCTCTATCATGTCTCCTCTCATCCTCCTTCTCTCCAAAGAGTAAAGCCCTAGCTCCCTTCATCTCTGATCATAATGCATACTCTCTAAACCAGGCAGCATCCTGGTAAATCTCCTCTGTACCCTTTCCAATGCTTCCACATCCTTCCTATAGTGAGGCGACCAGAACTGGACACAGTACTCCAAGTGTGGCCTAACCAGAGTTTTATAGAGCTGCATCATTGCATCGCAACTCAAACTCTATCCCTCGACTCATGAAAGCTAACACCCCATAAGCTTTCTTAACTACCCTATCTACCTGTGAGGCAACTTTCAGGGATATGTGGACATGTACCCCGAGATCCCTCTGCTCCTCCACACTACCAAGTATCCTGCCATTTACTTTGTACTCTGCCTTGGAGTTTGTCCTTCCAAAGTGAACCACCTCACACTTCTCCAGGTTGGACTCCATCTGCCACTTCTCAGCCCACTTCTGCATCCTATCAATGTCTCTCTGCAATATTCGACAATCCTCTGCACTATCTACAACACCACCAACCTTTGTGTCGTCTGCAAACTTGCCAACCCACCCTTCTACCCCCACGTCCAGGTCGTTAGTTGGAAAGAAGCTGTTCCCAAATCTGGCCGTATGAGTCTTCAAGCTCCTGAGCCTTCTCCCGGAGGGAAGAGGGACGAGAAGTGCATTGGCTGGGTGGGTCGTGTCCTTGATTATCTTGGCAGCACTGCTCCAACAGTGTGCGGTGTAAAGTGAGTCCAAGGATGGAAGATTGGTTTGTGCGATGTGCTGGGCTGTGTTCACGATCTTCTTCAGCTTCTTCCGGTCTTGGACAGGACAACTTCCATACTAGGTTGTGATGCACCCCAGAAGAATGCTTTCTACAGTGCATCTATAAAAATTAGTGAGGGCTTTAGGGGACAGGCCAAATTTCCTTAGCTTCCTCAGGAAGTAAAGGCACTGGTGGGCCTTCTTGGCAGTGAACTCTGCTTGGTTGGACCAAGTCAGGTCATTTGTATTGACCCCGAGGAACTTAAAGCTTTTGACCTGTTCCACTTGCGCATCACCGATGTAAATGGGGTCATGCAGTCCGCTACTCCTTCTGAAGTCAACAACCAATTCCTTTGTCTTGCTGACATTGAGGGATAGGTTATTGTCTTCGCACCATGCCACCAGGTTCTTAATTTCCTCTCTGTACTCAAACTCATAATTGCCTGAGATACGGCCTACAATTGTTGCGTCATCAGCAAACTTATATATTGAGTTCGATGGAAACTTGGCTACACAACCATGTGTGTACAGTGAATACAGCAGTGAGTACATTTATTACATGTACATAGGAAAATACAGTGAAATGCATTGTTAGTGTTAACAACTAACACGTCTAAAGATGCGCTGCAGGCAACCGCAGGTTTCGCCACACATTCCAGTGGCAAAGTAGCATGACCACAATGTTTAGCAGAACACAAGCAGCAACAACAACAGCAGCAAAACAAGCCACTTCTCCTCCCTCCCACCCACCCTCTCGCACACGTACAGAAATTGCAATAAGAAATAAAAAGAATTGAAGAGGAATGGTGAGGCAGCGCTCATGGACTATTCCAAAATCCGATAGTGGAAGAGAAGATGATGTTCTTAAAACACTGAGGTCTTCAGGGTCCTGTACGCCCTCCCCAATGGCAGTAATGAGAGGGCACAGGTACAAGATAAGAAGGGAAAGGGTTAAAAAAAAGTACATGAGAGGATATACAGAGTGACGAGTACTTGGAATAAGCTGCCGAAGAAAATGGTTGAGGCAGGTAAAATTACAACATATAAGGGGCACTTGAATAGGCGTATGGGCATATAAAGGGGAGGGACTTAAAGGGTTAATGGCCAAATGTAGGCATTTGGAACTAGCAAGGAGGATGTTGTGGTTGGCACGGACCAGTTGGGCTGAAGGATCTGTTTCTGTACCCGATATTCAGAAAGGGTGATAGAGTGAAGATATGTCTCTACAAAAGGAGATGCAAGGCACTCCTTCCTTCCACTGGACTGCAGGTCATCTTTGGGCAAGGTGTAGCACCTGCTGGTGCCTATCACAAGTCCTGGTGATGTGACCACTGACACCAGACAGACAATCTCAGAAGAGTATTGATAACGGCTGGGGCCTCCTGTAAAGATATTGCCCAGAAGAAGGCAATGGCAAACCACTTCTGTAGAAAAATTTGCTAAAAACAATCATGATCATGGGAAGTCCATGAAAATCCACATCATACAGTACAGCACATAACAGATGAATGACCAAATACATCTCCGTATCTCTGCTTCATGCAGCTCAGGATCCTATACCGTGTTTCCCACAGAACCACTCATGCAATGTCAAACACCATTGAGGACATCCTCAAAAGGCAGTGCCTCACAATCTGGTACTTGCCCTCTTCTTATTACTGCCATTGGAGAGGTGGTACAAGAGATAGAAGACACACACTCTACACTTTAGGAACAGCTTCTTCCCCTCTTCATTGGATTTCTGAATGGTCCATGAACCCATAAACACTACCTTGCTGTTCCTCTAATGCATTATTTATTTATTATTTTTTTTATGTCTTGCACTGTGCTGCTGTCACAAAATAAAAAAAACTTTCGTAATCAGCAGGCCAGGCAGCATCTATGGCAGAAATGCTGCCTGGCCTGCTGAGTTCCTTCAGCATTTTGTGTGTGCTGCTTGGATTTCCAGCGTCTGTAGATTTTCTCGTTTCAGTGATAATAAATCTGATTCTGACAGAAGAGAGTCGAGGGAACATGTTTTCAACCAGAGCCAGGTGGATCTGGAACTCACTGTCTGAAACCCTCACATTTAGAAGTGTTCATATAAATGCTTGAGGAGCTGTGCCCTGAAGGATTGGGGATCAGATGTTGCTGCACAGAATAATTAGGTATAACTTTTTCCCCAATGACAGGGACATGACTGGCCTATAATTTGCTTTATAAATTAGCTCTGATTTTCCAGTCCTATGAACATGTCAGTAATTACAAGATTCACAAAGAATGCAGCATTCTGGTTAAGGGCATTGAGGCATTGATATTTGCAAGATGTTCCAGAACGAGGGGTCACGGTTTGAGCATAAAGGCGAAGCCTTTTAGCACTGAGATTAGGAAAAACTTCTTCACACAGAGAGTGGTGAATCTGTGGAATTCTCTGCCACAGGAAACAGTTGAGGCCAGTTCATTGGCTATATTTAAGAGGGAGTTAGATATGGCCCTTGTGGCTAGGGGGATCAGAGGGTATGGAGGGAAGGCTGGTGCAGGGTTCTGAGTTGGATGATCAGCCATGATCATAATAAATGGCAGTGCAGGCTCGAAGGGCCGAATGGCCTACTCCTGCATCTATTTTCTATGTTTTTCTATGTTTCTATGTTCTCAAGGAAGGGTGAGTGAACATTCGAAGCAGGTAATGCAGGTTTGGAGACCGCGTGCACCAATGAAGGTTAATTGAATGGTTCTCTGGGTGTGTCCACTCAACATAAACCTACCAATAGGATGGAGTTCCTGCTCAGTTCAATATGAGACATCTGTCAGTGAGTTAACAACACAGTACCGTAAGGAATGGATTCTGCAGTTCCAAAAGCATCATGCTCAATATTGCTGTTCCACAGTACAAGAGAAATTGTAAACACAAAATAATCTGCTGATGCTGGGGTCTAAGCAACACTCACAACACGTTGGAGGAACTCAGCAGGTCGGGCAGCATCCGTAGAAACGATGAGTCGACGTTTCGGGCCGAAACCCTTTGTCAGGACTGTAGAGGGAAGAGAAATTGTGCCTGGCTGACACTTTTGTTCAGGTTTAAGCTTCCTACTCCAGTCAAACCAGCTCCTAAAATAAATCTATAACGTAGCAGCTGTTTCACTGAAGCTGCAAGCATCCGTCCCAACCACTGAGCTTGCATTAATGAAGTCTCATGCACTCCCATCCCCAGGCTCACTGGTCTCCCTCTCTCGACTTTACCCTCAGCCCCTTGCTGGATCATCATTCTGGCCTTGCTGACTTCCTTTCAGCCATTCCAGGCATCTTTGGTCTTGTTGCCAACCACCACTCCCTCTAGGAGAAGGAGCGCTCTTGAAGTTGCTGCATTTTTATAACAGAGAGTGGGAGGAGGGAAGATTACCAAGTGCATGGAAAGAAGCAGTAGTAATTCCAATAAGGAAGCCTGGCAAGGATCCATCAAAACCCACTAGCTACAGACCAATTGCATTAACATCAAGTATATGTAAGATAATGGAAAGGATGATAACAGAAAGGTTATCATATGAGCTTGAGAAAAGGGGAATGCTGGCAAGTTATCAGAGTGGTTTTAGAAAGGGAAGGAATTCCATGGACTCAGTGATTATGTTAGAGACTGAAATAAGGAAGGCCCAGGCAAATAGAGAGTCAGTAGTGGCAGTGTTCTTTGACATTGAAAAAGCCTATGATATGATGTGGAAGGAAGGATTATTAATTAAACTGCACAAGATGGGGATTGGTGGGAGAGTTTTTAATTGGATTAAAGATTTTTTGTTTGGTAGAAAAATTCAAGTTCGGATTGGATCAGAATTATCAAAACAGTACATAGTGGAAAATGGCACACTGCAAGGTAGTGTGATTAGCCCGTTACTTTTCAGCATTATGATCAATGATACCTTCACAAAGGTACCAGTGGATATAGGTAGGTCACTGTTTGTGGACGATGGGGCCTTGTGGAAAAGAGGCAGGAACATGGACCATATAATCAGGAAACTACAAGAAGCAACTGATGAAGTGGTGGAGTGGGGTTATGATTGGGGATGTAGATTTTCAGTAGATAAAACTCAAACTGTATTTTTTACCAGGAAAAGGGTTGAGGTAGGGAAGAAGTTAAGGATGTATGGGGTTGAATTAGAAAGGGTTGCATCATTTAAATTTCTGGGAGTTATATTTGATTCACGATTAACATGGGCAGACCATATCAGGAAAGTTGAGGAGAAATGTAAAAAAGTAATAAATGTGATGAGATGTTTGACTGGTAGGGAATGGGGGGCAGGTTGTTCACCTTGGAAGAGAATGTATGTGGCTTTAGTGAGATCTGTATTGGATTATGGAAATATAGTATATAGATCAGCAGCTAGGTCTCTTATAAGGAAACTGGATGTGATTCAGGCTCAGGCCTTCAGAGTGTGCAGTGGGGCTTTTAAAACGTCACCAGTGTCAGCCCTACAGGTAGAAATGGGAATAATGCCTTTGGAACTAAGAAAGATGCAACTGATGGCAAACTACTGGGCTAACTTGCAGGGGCACAATGATTCTCACCCTACTAAAGGAGTGTTGCAGGAGTGCTGGGAAAATGGGAGGTTTCAGAGGGATACCTTTAGTCGGTAGGGAATGATATCGCGAAAGAATGTGGAGTGTTTGATCTGAGGATAAGTCCTTCAGTAGTTTATCTGGTTGTAGCTCCATGGAAGCTTGTATGACCTGACATAGACTGGCATTTGTTAGAGGTAAAAAGGAAAGAAAGATATAAAACAGATTTGGTAAATGCATTTAACTGTCATGTGATGGAAAAGTATAGTGATTATACTCACATTTATACGGATGGTGCGAAGGAACCTGAAACAGGAGTGACAGAGTTTGGGGTGGTAATACCAGCAAAATAAATTGGAATCAGCAGAAGAACATCTAATAAGTTAGGGGTGTTTACAGTGGAGATGCTGGCAGTGTTGGTTGCATTGCAATGGGTGCAGAAAGCCAGACAAGCCAAAGCATTGATATGTTCAGATTCATCCTCAGTTCTAGCAAGTTTAAGGTCTTTTCACACAAACAGTTGGCAAGATGTACTTTATGAAGTCCTTCAGTTAGTTACAAGAATTGCAAATCAGGGAGGTCAGGTAAAATTTCTATGGGTTCCAGCACATGTAGGGGTGAAGGGGAATGAGAGGGTGGATGAGTTGGCAAAGAGGGCGTTAAAGAAAGAAAATGTGGAAATGCACATTAGTATCAGTAAAGCAGAGGTTAAGTGTGTAATCTGGGAAAAAGTCAACCGAATGTGGCAAGAAAGATGGGACAGGGAGGGGAAAGGGAGGCATTTATATCAAATACAACAGAGTGTTGCAGTTACTAGGGTAGGTAATGGAAACAGAAGAGAGGAAATTGTGTGGACTAGGTTAAGGCTGGGGCATTGTGCATTAAACAAAACATTGAAAATGATAGGGAAACACCAGACAGGATTGTGTGAGGAATGTCAGGAAGAGGAGTCAGCAGAACATGTAGTTTTGTGTTGCAGGAAGTATGGGATACAGAGAGAGATGATGAGAAATAAATTAAGGGAGTTGGGGATGCAGGAATTCACATTAAAAGGGTTGCTGGGCATGGGTGAGAGAGCACAAGTCCGGGTATTTTTAGCGTTTTTAAGGGGTCCAGGGGTTTTTTATACGATATGACAAATAAACAGGAATAGGATACTAGGATGGTCAAAGATGGGAGGGTGAAGTGTAGGTTTGTATATGTGTGCGTGTGTGCGCGCGCGATTGGGTGAAGAGATTTAGAATATATGTCTAGTACACATTCCGGAGCAGAGGGTGGCGGTAATGCACCATTAAGCTGGATGCCAACCGCCGTAAAACAAGATACAGACAGACAGACAGTTATTGATTAGTAAGGGTGTCAAAGGTTATGGGGAGAAGACAAAAGAATAGGATAGAGAGGGATAATAAATCAACCATGATGGAATGGTGGAGCAGACTAGATGGGCCAAATAACCCAATTCTGCTCCTGTATCTTATGGTCATATACGCTGAATCCAGAGAGCATGAGGTGAGGCATTTGGGAAGATGCAACAAGGAAATGCAGAAAATATAGAAAAGATCCCAAACTGGAGGTGAACAGGGAGGCAAGGAGGTTACTTTCTGCTCCTTAAGCTGGTCTAACAATATCTCTGCTTAATCAAGCTCACAGAAAGAAACGTGCCCTCAGTGTTGGCAGTGCTGCTGGATTCAACAGGAGTGGGATCACCAGGTTCCTAAATTTTGCACAGGACTGTATAAAGGTGCAGCCATACTGAAGGAATGAATGAAAGATACAAAACAGAAGAGGGACTCTAAATAATTATCTCTATTTGACATGCTCAAGGTCCACCTCTGGCTTATATCTGATGCACAGGTCTAACCTGATCCTCAATACACTGCCCTTCATTCGGACGCAAACACACACACACTGCACCATACAGTTCAGCAAATTACGTGGTTTGGAAGACCGTAAGAGACTAGGAGCAGAATTAGGCCATTTGGTCCATCAACTCTACTTCACCACTTTACCTTGGCTGATTTATTATCCCTTTCAACCTCATTCTAATTTCCTTATGACCTTTGACGCCCTTACTAATCAAGAACCTAAAATCCTCCACTTTAAATAAATCAGTGGCTTGGCCTCCACAACTGTCCGTGGCAATAAATTCCAGATTCCACTACCCTGTTGCTAAAGAAATTTGTTCCTCATCTCTGCTCTAATATTCTATTTATTTTATTCTCAGGCTCTGCCCTCTTGTCCTAGACTCTGTCACTACAGGAAATTTCCACTCCACATCCACTATGTAGGACTATCAATACTTGCTAGGTTTCAATGAGATTCCACTCTTCATTCTTCTAAACTCCACCAGGTACAGGCCCAGAGCATCAAATGCTCCTCACACATTAACCCTTTCATTCCAAGGATCATTCTCATGAACCACCTTTGGACAAGCTCCAATGGCAGCATATTCCCAAGGCTGCTCACAAAACCACGAGTGGAATCTGGTCAGTGCCTTATAAAGCCTTAGCATTACATCCTTACTTTTGTATTCTAGTCCTCCAGAAATGAATGCTAACATTGCATTTGCCTCCCTTACCAACTCAACCTGCAAATTAACCTTTAAGAATCCTGCATGAGGATTCTCAAGTCCCTTTACACCTCTGATTTCTGAATTTGCTCTCCATTTAGAAAATAGTCTTCGCCTTTATTCCTTCTACCAAAGTACATGACCATACACTTTTCCTGCACTATATTCCATCCACCACTTCTTTGCTCATTCTTCCAATCTAAGTCCTTCAGCACACTCCCTGCTTCCTCAATAATACCTGCCCCTCCACTTGCCTTTGTATGGTCCACAAACTTGGTCACAAAGCTATCAATTCTGTCATATAAATGATTGATATAATGTGAAAGGAAGCCATCACAAAACCAACACCTGCAGAACACTACCAGTCACCAGCAAACAACCAGAAAAGGCCCCCTTTATTTCTTCTCCTATGTCTGTTATTTCATCAAAGAATTTCAGCAGATTTGTCAGGCAAAATTTCCCCTTTAGGAAACCATATTGACTTCAGCCTATTTTATCATGGGCCTCCAAGTACTCCAAAGCCTCATCCTTAATAATAGACTCCAACATCAGGCTAACTGGCCTATACAGCAATTTCCTGTCTTTTGGAGTAACATTTTCAATGTTCCAGCCCTCCACAACCATTACAAAATCCTGTGATTCTTGAAATATCACTTCTAATGAGTTCACAATCTCTTCCGCTACCTCTTTCAAAACCCTGGCATGTAGTTCAACTGGTCCTGGTGACTTATCAACCTTCTGACTTTTCAGCTTCCTAAGCACATTTGCCTCAGTAATAGCAGCTACACTCACTTCTGCCCCCGACACTCTCGCATTTCTGGCATATTGCTGATGTCTTTCACAATGAAAGCTGACACAGAATACTTGTTCAATTTGTCCTCTATTTCTTTATCCTGCATTACCATCACTCAAGCATCATTTGCAGTGGTCTGATATCCACTTTCGCCTCTCTTTTTCTCTTTATACAGTCCTGTGCAAAATTCTTAGGCATCCTAGATTTTTACATAAATTTTGTTTTAGATGTCTATTATCTGTCTTCTGAATTAGTGTATCAGTGAAAGAGAAAATTTTAAAATTCCAAATACTCAATTTCCAAAAAATTAAATGTCAGAGAATTTTTTTTTGTATTTCATTAAAGAAAGTAACCTATTAAGTAATAGACCACTTTTTGAATAAAATCTTGATTACTTTGTATGCACATAGCCCAGTGCAGAATTAAACAAAGATAATAAATAAGATACTAATGATCTATGACAAATAAATTGATTGAACTAAACTGATTAACTCAAATAGAAACAGATATAGAAGGAATCAAACTGGGTAAAGGACAATCAAACTAAAAGGAGAGGATATGGCAGATGCAACAACTTAACCTTCAAATAATCAATTCTTACATCATGACAAGAGTGAGCATAGCAACAAGACACAAGGTAGTCATCCCAATCCTCTACCTCCCACTAATTTTTGCTGTATTATATACTCCCTCTTTTGATATTATGCCATCTTTGACTTCCCTTATCAGCTACAGTTGCCTCATCCTCTTTAGAATACTACTTCTTTGGGATGAATCTATCCTGCAACTTCTGAATTCAACCCAGAAACTTAAGCCATGGCTGTTCTGCTATCATCTCTGCTAGTGCCCCCTTCCAATTAAATCTGAGCAGCTCCTCTCTTATGCCCTTTATTGTAGTACTGATACATCTGATATTAGCTTCTCCCCTTCAAACTGCAGGATGAATTCTATCATATTATGATCGCTGCCTCTGGAAGCTTTGTTTACCTCAAGCTCCCTAACCAAATCCAGTTTTTACACAATACTCAGTTCCCAGTTGCCTTTCTGTTAGTGGATTCGGTTATCTTTTGTAACTTCAAGACATTAAACTAATTCAAAGAAAGACATGGGAATGTGGGTTTACTTCATGTTTAGTTTAAGAAACATACCTACATGTACCATGGTAGTGTGATGACTTTGTAGTTCATATACTTACACACTCATAATGAATTAAATAAACAAACAAGAATACTTAATCAAACACATACATATATAGAAGATAACTCAAATATTACTGAAACATTAAAGGCACAACACCCCTCCCTGCTTAGCTATAAACTCCAAGTCAATAGAGAATGCACCTCATAGTATACTACATAGTATACTACATAATACAAGTACTATATACTGACATTCACAGCATATTAAATTTTAAATTGTCCCATTCAGACATAAAGATGGCTAGGGAGGATTTCTTACCCTTGAGGTATAACAACTTTCCTAACGAGAGGAATCACTCTGCTTAACAGGTGAAACTTGTGGCCGTGAAACAATCTCAAGTTCTGGGGCCTCCGCCATGGTGATTGTAGGAGTTGACTCTGAAACTGCAAGAAGTGGTGCTGATAGTGGTAGCCAACATTTTTCTCTAACAATTGACCTGCTTTTTTTTAACTGATTGACATGTTGTCTCGAGATGATAACAGACACAATCTCCACTGTGCAGGAGAGTGTCCAGATCTGTCCATAATCTTTCTGCATACTCACTTTTGATCACCTCTATAGTCCCTCGCCAGGACTGCTTGTCCAGGAGTGAAACCTCAAACCTCCTTGTTTGAAGAGCCTTCAATTTATCTCAGTTGTTTATCCTGCATACTCCTTCTGAGATTGGGTTTCAGGCGATCCAAACGCGTGTGCAAGGGATGATCCAGGAACAGCATAGCTGGTGAGTTGTTAGTTGTGGAGTGTGTTGCATTACATTATGCAAAGAGGAAATTGATGAACTTCTGGTTCAGCATGAGTGTAGTGAGTTCTGCTGATATTACTCATAGTGTGTTCTTTAGACTCCGGACAAACTTTTCCAACAAGCCATTTGTAGCTGAGTGGTATGGTGCAGATGTCTTATTCCATTTATTTTTAGGAATGACTGAAACAGTTCCCCCACAAACTGTGGTTCATTGTCACTAAGTGTTGTGGAACACCAGTCCTTACAAAGAGGCCTCTCAATACATCAACAGTGTGTGAGGCTGTAGTGGAGGCTATTGGGAACACTTCTGGCCACTTTGTAGCTGCATCCACTACTACCAAGAATTTTGTCCCCATGAATCCACATGGATCCCTTGGTAGGGCAATGCAGGCCATTCCCAAGGATGGAGAGGCACTCCTCTTAGCATCTCCTAGACATGTTGGTGGCCTATACAGCGCATGGCAAGCTACTTGATCTGCTGATTTATCCCAGGCCAGAAGACAAAGCTTAGACCTAACACTTTCATTTTAACCATGCATGTAACTCCTTCAACACTTTAGCTCTCAGTTTAGATGGTACAACTCTTAATCCCCAGATAAGGCAAGCTCCATCAAGGGCAAGTTCATCTCCGTGCTGTTAAAAATGGGGGAAGTGATATTTCTACTGCACATTCGGGCCATTTTGGGCAGCCATGTAGACCTAAGACAGTGTGGGGTCTTTTCTGGTTTCCCTTGGGATCAGCACTGCTGTAATAGGGAGACATGCAATTTGCATTGGGGGAATACATCAAGAGAAGTGTCTTTTTTTTTGTAAATGTTTTCAGTACTTCCTTTTCCAGGGGCAAATGGGACAATCCATCAGCATTTGTATGATTAGTTATCCTCTTGAACTCGATATTGTAATTTTGCCCTCCAAGAAACAGAGCCCACCTCTGCATTCATGCTGCTGTTGTTAGTGGAATACCCCTCTGTGGATTGAAAATGGACACTAATAGGTGATGATCAGTAATGAAGGTAAATTCTCTCCCATACACGTACTGGTTGAAATGCTTTACCAGATTCAAGGCCTTTCTGTCAATCTGTGCTTAATTTTTCTCTGCAAAGGTAAGGGAACATGATGCAAAGCCTTTGGCACATTCACGTCCATCACTCAAAAGATATGATATAACTGCACCTATACCATAAGGCAAGGTGTCTTCATTGGATGATATGGATTATAATGTACAAGTACAGTGTCTGACATCATCTTTTACCTGTTTGAAAGCTGTCTCACACTGCTGTGTCCAATGTCATTTCTTCCTGATGTGTAGAAACGAGTTCAAGGGCTGGAGCACAGTAGCCATATTTGGCAGGAACCTGTCATAGCAGTTGACAAATCCTAAAACCTCAACTGTAACACATCCTTTGGCCTTGGGGCATCTACCACTGTTTGAATTTTCTCAGCACACGTCTGTAATCCTTGTGCATCAATCATGTGTCCACTTAAGTGATACTTGGTTTAAAGAATTCATACTTGTCATACTCTTAGCCCATAATCTTCTAATATTTTTAACACTGTTTTGAGATTTTAGAGATGTTGTTTGTCATCCCTACTGGTAACAATAATATCATCCTTGCAACACCTGGTCCAGAGCTTTCTGCCAGAGTGCAGCTGCGGATGCTACTCCAAAAGTAAGCCTATTATAGTGAGAAAAGCCCTTTGTGTTTATGGTGAGAAACACTTTGGACTCTTCTTACATCTCCATCTGCATGCAGGCCTCAGCTAAATCTGCTTTGCTTAAGTGTTTTCCTTCAGAAAGATTTGCAGAAATATCCTCTGTCCTGGGCAGAAAGTATTAATCTACTTTCAGTACCGGATTAATGGTGACCTTAAAATCACCGCAGATCCTGACAGACCCATTCTGGGACCACCAGCATTGCCCATGGACTCCACTCAACCTTGGAAAGAATTCCTTCACCCTCCATGCGATCTAGCTCACTAGCTACTTTATCACAGATGGTTTACGGAACTGGGCGGGCTTTGGAAAACTTCGGTCCGGCATTTTCATTTCACGCTATTTTACCCTTGATATGATTGAGTTTTCTAATGCCATCCTCAGACACTGCTGTGGCATCATGCAGTATCTTCCTTAATTTGCTTTTGTATGGCTCCTTTGCAGTGGATGTAGCATGCAAATTGTAGTTTAGTTGTCTCATTAATCATGCCTCCCCCCTCCCCCCCCCCATACTGGTCCTTCCGTTTTTACCACATATAAACTCAATGTGGCTTGTTGGTTATAGTATTTCACTGTTATGAATGTCATTCCTACAGGAGTTAGCTTTTCTCCAGTGTAAGTTCTTAGCAGTATAATTCTTATCTGCAGGTTTTAATATCTTTGAAATGTCGTTCAAACTCGTGTAGTGGAATGACTGAAAGAGTTAAGTCAGTGTCCAGTACCATTTTAATTAATTTGCCGTTCACTTCTGGCACAAGTTATATGCTTATCTATTGTTAATTTTCACATGGTAAATCTCAAGGCTCTCATCAGTTTTTTCATCAACAGCATGCAGATTAGTGCTATTTTTGAAACTGCAATTTGTCTTTTTAGCTTTTTCTCTTTTCTGTGCAGTCCATTTAAGTTCGTCTGTCTGAAATGCTCTTTGCAAGTGTCCCACATTTACTGCAAGTTTCACCTTTAAACCTGCATTGGGCCTGGTGTATGTGAAGCCCTGCCACAATGGTAACACCATTTGTTCTGCCAGGCACATTTCTGTTGAGACACTGTAATTTTGTTCATGTTCATTTTCATTACATACTGCAACTTAACCACATCTCTGCAGTTTCTATTGAAACAGTGATTCCAGCTGCTCTTTTTAAGTTGCGCATCAAGGATGTCTGCAGGGAGTGAGGGCTTCAGGTCGTACTATATTGTATACATTTTCTGATATTAAATGGAACCATTAAGGAGCTGTTTTTGAATGCTTTCTTGTAAGATTCCACAAACTAAACAATGTCTCAGTACATCATTAAGCCCATTATTGAACTGACAATATTCAGACAATCTCTTCAATTCAGCCACATATGCTGAAATGGACCACACCCCCTCCCCTTTTGATTCCACCCATAAAACCTACAGTACTGCAATCAACAATGGCTTTGGTTCTAAATGCTCCTGAAGTACTGCGACAATATCAGCAAAGCTAATTTCTGATAGTTTGACTGCTCCAACCAAACTTCAAAGCAAACTGTATGCCTTTAAACACAATGCACTCAGAAAATTGATACTCATTTCTCACCGGCCATTTCAATTACTTTAAAATATTTGTTCAGTAAATAAAATCCAGTTATCTGTTGCGTAATTAAACACCTGTCTTTCTGTTGTAGCCAGCCATTTGTTTTAAATATAATTATCATCACCCAGTACTCACACTTTACGAACCTGTGAATTCTATTTTCTCACTTTTAAAAAAAAACTCGATCATATCTTCTCTTCCGATAACAAGCGTTGTGCTGCTTTTTTAAAAAAAACTTGACCCTCTGTGCACATGCTCAGTTTAGTTTTTATTCACCTTTTCAGTTTGAACATCTTGGGTTCATTTAAAAAATACCTTGTCACCAATGTTATGTCTTGTAACTTAACAATATTAAGCTAATTGAAAGGAAAACACAGGAGTCTGAGATTGAATGTCCAACTTCGTGTTGACTTAAAATGAAGCGCACACATACCACATGGTAGCGTAATGATGTATGCAATTCATGTATTTATACATATAATTATTTAAACAAATAAGAATGCTAATCAAACAAGATTACTGAAACATTAAATACACAACAGGCTCAACCACAAGCTGCTCTAAAAAGCCATTGCATTGGCATTCTACAAATTCCTTCTCTTGGGATCAAACACCCAACCTAATTTTCCCAATTAACATGCATATTGAAATCTCCCATGGTTATTGTTAACATTTATTGCCGCTTTTATATGCCTTTTCAATCTGCCATTGTCTGTACCCCTCATCCTAGCTACTGGTCAGAGGTCTGTATATAACTCCCTTCAGGGAGTTTTTACCCCTTGCCATTTCTTATCTCTATCTTCAAGGATGCTACATCTTCCAATCCCATGTCACCTAAGTATTTGATTTCATTTTTTGGCAAGAGGCCTCTCTACCTTTCCTTTTGATACAATGTGTATCCTTAAATGTTAAGCTCCCACCTATGATCTTCCTTCAACCATAACACAGTGATGCCCACAACATCATAATTACCAGTCTCTAACTGCACAAGATCATCTACCTTATTCTGTATGCTGTGTGCATTCAAATGCTTCAGTACTTCAGTACTGTACTCACCTTTTTCAGTTTTGCCCCCATGTTAGTGGATGTTAAGTTTTCATCTGTTTCTAAACTTTACCTTTTTACGTATTCTGGAGACTTTCATAACCCCTCTTGCATTCTCTTTCCTTTTTACTTTATCTTCACTTTTCAGAACTGTTGAATCTACTATTGTTTAAAGACACACTTCAACCCATCCCACTGACTGCAATTTTGCCCTATCAACTGCCTGTCCTTCTTCAGTTTGACTTAACACTGCATCTACCTGTATACTAACTTCACCATCCACCGCCCTATCACTCCAGTTCCCACCCCGTTGCCAACTTAATCTAAACATCCCAACTGCTCTAGTAAACCTGCCACAAAGACATTGGTCCCCCTCAAGTTCAGGTGTAACCCATCATTTTTGTACAAGTCATACCTTTCCCACAAAAGATCCTAATCATTCAAAAACTGGATACCCTTCCCTTTGCACCAATTCCTCAGCCACACATTTATCTGCCATATCATCCTTAACCCTTACCAGCACATGGCACAGACACTAATCCAGAGAATACTACCCTTGAGGTCCGTTTTTCAGCTTTCTATATTCTCTCTTCAGCACCTCATCCCTTTTCTTATCTACGTCATTGGTATCAATATGAGCCAGAGCCAGACTTTGTGCCAGTGACCTGATAGTTGTAGCTTTCCCTGGTAAATCACCCCGCCCCCAACAGTATCCAAAATTATTCAAGAAATGCCCAGTGGTACTCTGCACTATTCTCCTTCCCTCTCCCGACAGTCACCCAGCTACCTGCCTCCTGCAATTCAAGGGTGACTAACTCCCTGTAGCTTCTATCAGCTCCTCATTCTCCTATACGAGCTGAAAGTCATCTAGTTGCAGTTGCAGTTCCAGTTCCCTAACACGATTCGCAAACTGTGCTCCCTTCGTGTAGGAGTGCTTACCAAGGAGACGAGCGGTCTCCCACAGCTCACACGAAGTCACATCGCTGGCATTAGACCCATTCTCATTGCACCAGATATATCGTAACATACAAGGAAGGAAACTTAACAGCCTTCGCCTCTTCACGCTTAAGCCCGAAACCACCACTCAAAAACTGCCCCGCTCCGACAATAGCTGCTCCGCTTTTAAAATTAACGTTTTATTAGCCGTTGACAAGTACCTAATAAATAACTATGGCTGAAGCCTGCGAATTAAAACTCGCACTGCCTCACGAACACTAGCGGCCGTTCCCGCTGTCCGGTCGGAGCCGGTCGAAAAGCCCCGCGCTGCGCTGCCTCACGAACACTAGCGGCCGTTCCCGCTGTCCGGTCGGAGCCGGTCGAAAAGCCCCGCGCTGCGCTGCCTCACGAACACTAGCGGCTGTTCGCGATGTCCGGTCGGAGCCGGTCGAAAAGCCCCGCGCTGCGCTGCCTCACGAACACTAGCGGCCGTTCCCGCTGTCCGGTCGGAGCCGGTCGAAAAGCCCCGCGCTGCGCTGCCTCACGAACACTAGCGGCCGTTCCCGCTGTCCGGTCGGAGCCAGTCGAAAAGCCCCGCGCTGCGCTGCCTCACGAACACTAGCGGCTGTTCGCAATGTCTGCAGCCAGTCGAAAAGCCCCGCGCTGCGCTGCCTCACGAACACTAGCGGCCGTTCCCGCTGTCCGGTCGGAGCCGGTCGAAAAGCCCCGCGCTGCGCTGCCTCACGAACACTAGCGGCTGTTCGCGATGTCCGGTCGGAGCCGGTCGAAAAGCCCCGCGCTGTGCTGCCTCACGAACACTAGCGGCCGTTCCCGCTGTCCGGTCGAAAAGCCCCGCGCTGTGCTGCCTCACGAACACTAGCGGCCGTTCCCGCTGTCCGGTCGGAGCCGGTCGAAAAGCCCCGCGCTGTGCTGCCTCACGAACACTAGCGGCTGTTCGCGATGTCCGGTCGGAGCCGGTCGAAAAGCCCCGCGCTGCGCTGCCTCACGAACACTAGCGGCCGTTCCCGCTGTCCGGTCGGAGCCGGTCGAAAAGCCCCGCGCTGCGCTGCCTCACGAACACTGGCGGCCGTTCGCGATGTCCGGTCGGAGCCGGTCGAAAAGCCCCGCGCTGTGCTGCCTCACGAACACTAGCGGCTGTTCGCGATGTCCGGTCGGAGCCGGTCGAAAAGCCCCGCGCTGTGCTGCCTCACGAACACTAGCGGCTGTTCGCGATGTCTGCAGCCGGTCGAAAAGCCCCGCGCTGTGCTGCCTCACGAACACTAGCGGCTGTTCGCGATGTCTGCAGCCGGTCGAAAAGCCCCGCGCTCTTTTCAATTCTCGCGGTGCCTCACCAAAACAAGCGAGTGCTCGCGATGGCTGAAGCCCGTCGAAGACACCGACTATATTCCTGCAGATCACTCCGTAAACCTTATTAGCAGCAAAAGGTTAGAATTTGCACATTAATGATTTAGAAGAAAAGTTGCCATTGGAATTTAATCCAGACTATTAGGTGATGCATTTGGGAAGGCACAAGAAAAGCAACAGACAATAGATATTAGGATACCGGGTCCTGTAAAGGGCTACATCACTTTGATCTTTAAAGACAGCAGTCGTGGCCAATGTGGAATGCTTTCTTTTCTGAAGCATAACATATAAAAGCAGGAAGGCCTTTTTACAAGCATATAATTGGGGTATAGTTCATCCTCCACGTACAGTGGTTACCAGAGTACAGGAAAGGCATGATTACAGCAGAGAAGATTGGATTTAGGGAGATTTAACTAAGACGTGCAAGCAGAGAGGTCAAAAGTAATTGATTTAAATATTTGAGAGGGATGAGGAAATATTTTTATCCAGAAAGCAGTAGAGCTGTGGAACTTGGTGTCTAAAATAGTTGTTGGCACAGAAATTTAAACCACACTTGATATATACTTGAACCATGACGTGCAGACACAGTTTGGCAAAGTAGTAATAAGTTTGGGGAACTGTTTTCCCACCAACACAAATCTGCCTTACAGATTTTCTCTGAATACATCATCAGGTATATTCAATAGTCCAGACAATTCCGTGGCAGGGAACAATATCAAAAGCTGGTTGGTTTCAATCACTGTGATGGCTCTGCTACTGCACTTGGCATTTTTGAGCAGGCAGCTCTTACCATCTTTCTGAATTTAGCCAAAGCATGAAAAATGTTTCCAACTGCCAATGTCCTGTTTGGAAGCTGTGGTAGAACAAACTTATGGGATTCTCACATTCTGGACACCACACCATTATCTCATTGACAGAAAAGGAATGAGCCCTTTTCATCCATGCAGATTGTGATGCACATCTTCATAACCCCATTTGTTCACATTAGGCCCATAGCCACCTTCTCCTTTCCTTCCCAAGTACCTGTCCAAAAGCATTTTAAATGTTACTATTATACTGCCTCCATCATCTCTCCCCTGGCTGTTTGTTTCAAATAGCTACCTTTAAATTTCATACAATTCTCCCCTCTATCTTAAACTTATGACATCAAGTTTTAGATCTCCCCACTCCAGAAAGTGTCTGCTTCCACTGTCCTTGATGTCCTTGATTCATTTGATTTCAACATTTTCTTCTATATTTCTAATCCACCAAGGCCAACAGTGTGATGGCCAGAACTATACCCAATATTCCAAGTGCACCCTGACCAACATGGTGTGATCTGATCAATGTTTTGTACAACACAATTCTGATCAACCTATTGTGCCGCTACAGAAAAGCATGAAATTTTCTTTCTACAGTCCAAAGCTTTACTTACCTTTACCATTTACCTTGGTCTTGAAGGCATTTAAGATATTTACTAGCAATATATGGTAACATGTGTCTTCTCTCTAATAAAACCAAGCTTTTAATATTTTCAAAATATGAAAGTAAAATATATTTCTTGCAAGGATAAGGCATATTTTCAGTACAGTGCAAAAAATGTGCACAGAAAACATGGTGAAAACTTTAATTAAGAACAGATGTCAACATAAATCCTCAGAGGAAAACAAATCCTCAGTACAGAATAGATGAGATCATCACCAGGATAGCTTCTTGACTGTAAATTTACTGTCAAGTAACACACTGATCATGAGTTCTATAAATGTTTAAAAAGTATAATGGTTCACCTTAGACAATGCAAGCAAGCTAGAAACAAGTTCTTATTTATTCCTTTGTGTTAAGAGTGCAAGAAAAAGCCTTTAAACGTGAATAGTTTTATCTTATCAGTTTAAAGCCAGTTAGAAAAATGCAAGAACATATTCCTGAACATTATTGACTGGCTCAGTAATAATAAGCTGTATGAGTGATCCAATTGGGTTTCTGCTCTCTTGAGCGTTTTGCTGAGATGTGGGATGTGAAGATGGATTTGTAAGCCTCAGACTTTCCTGCCATTTCTGTAAAAGATCGTTTGGCAAGGCTGGTGGCAGGTTTACATGTTTTCCCGGAAGATGTGGATGTTGAAGTTGACAGCTGTCCATTTTCTAGAAGAAAATAGAGGAACCATTAGTTCAAAGTAAATTTATTATTAACATATGTATTTTGTCACCATATACTTACCTTGAGATTTATTTTCTTGCAGGCATTCACAGTAGAAGAAATTCAATAGAATCAGTGAAAAACTACACACAAAGACTGACAAACAAACGTCAAACTATGCAGTCAGAATCAGGCATATCACCGGCATATGTCATGAAATTTGTTACCTCAGTGGCAGCAGTACAATGTAATACATAATAATACAGAAAAATAAATAAATATATATAATAGTTAAATTAAAATAATGCAAAAACAGAAATATTTTAAAAAGGAGGTAGTGTTCATGGGTAATACTGAACATGAGTTCTAGAATCCTTGAAAGTGGGTTGTGGAATCAGTTCAGAGTTGACGTGAGTGAAGTTATCCACACTGGCTCAAGAGCCTGATGGCTGAAGGATAGTAATTGTTCTTGAACCTGGTAGTGTGGACCCAAGGTTCCTGTACCTGGTTCCTGATTGCAGCAGTTAGGAGAGAGCATGGCCTGGATGGTGGGGGTCCTTGATGATGGATGCTGATTTCTTAGGGCAATGCTTGTAAATGTGCTCGATAGTGGGGAGGGAATTGCCTGTGATGGACTTGGCCATGTAGGCTTTTTCACTGTTGGGCATTGGTGTTTCCATACCAGGCTATGATGCAACCAATCAGGATACTCTCCACTATACATCAATCAGAATCAGAATCCTTTATTATCGCCAAGTATGTGGACACATACAGGGAATTTGATGCCGGTTTCCCTGAGCTCTTGCTGTACAGAATCAAAAAGCAAACAGAACAATAGTGCAAATAATTGTGAACTATATACAATGAGGTACACCTGTGTATGTACAGGTGGACTTGGTTTATAATAGACTAAATTTCAAGTGTTGATAAGACTGATGGCATATGGAAAGAAACTGTTCTTGTACCTATTTGTCCTGGCATACAGTGATCTAAAGTGCCTACCAGAAGGAAGGAGTTGGAACAGGTGATGTCCAGGGTGTGATGGGTCTACAATGATGCTTCTTGCTCGCTTCCTGACTCTAGATGCATACAAGTCCTGGATTGAGGGCAGCTTCACACCGATAAACCCAATAGAAGTTTGTCAAAGTTTTAGATGACATGGTGAAACTGCAAATTTCTAAGGAAGTAGAAGTGCTGCTGCACCTTATTTGTAATGGCACTTCTGTGCTGACCCCAGGATAGATCCTCTGCTATTATAAAGCCAAGGAATTTTAAGTTACTGACCCTCTCCACTTCAGATCTCCTAATGAGGACTGGCTTATGGACCTCCAGTTTCTTTCCTCTATAGTCAATGATCAGCTGGAGCTATACTTAGCCTCACTCAAAATTGTTTCTGCCCTTCTCAATAGCGCAGACTGAAACGTCTGGGAGAAAGGAGATTAATTAATATATTGGTCCAATGCTTGTCTTTGCACTGAAGGTTTCAACTTACAGCCTGCATCTCCTAGATACTTTAATCACTCCCACCATTTAAAGATGCACACAGCAGGTTAATACATGAAGTTACTTTATCACATTTGGCAAATTAAAATTGAGCTCATCTTCTACATATCAGAGAGATAATCTGAGTACTACTCTGAATTACACCATTAGTAACACAGAAAACAAGGCAATAACTTGGCATGTTGATCTGTCCGGGCGGGGGAGGGCGGCGGAGGGGGCTGGCACACACAAACGCACTTACCAAGCAAGGCTACAAAAACATTGACACTTAAATTTTCTCAGAACTAAATTTTAACATTATGTAACAATATACCTTACTCTATCTAAAGCTTTTTTCTTCCAAACAAAACAATGCAGCATAATACTAAAATTAAATGCACGCATCAGATAGATCTTTATCATAAAGAGTACTGGAAATATAGAAATGTTCTCATTCCCTCCATTAACTCCCACCCAAAGTGTGATAAATGCTGAGGAGCAAATGTCAAGTCCAGGACCCAGATCAACTAAAGTAATGACACCCAGAAACATTGACAAATACAGTGCACATTGATCATTCAAATCTATTAGGATTATTCTCATAAAGACTGGCTCCTGGAAGGAATAACCAGAAACTATCAGAAATAACGGGAGAGGAAATAATATTTTGGCCTGTGGGGGGAGGGGGGTGTGGTGCGTATGCGGGCGTGCATCATTCACCTTATTAGACACCTCCAGTTCGTGGTCTTCTGCTGCTGTAGCACTTCAAGATTTGATCTGTTGTGCATTCAGAGATGCTCTTCTACACACCACTGTTGTTACACATAGTTATTTGAGTTGGTGTCATCTCGAACTAGTCTCGCTATTTTCCTCTGACCGCTCATTAACAAGGCATTTTTCCCACAGAACTGCCACTCACTGGATGTTTTTTTGTTTATCGCACCATTATCTGTAAGCTCTAGAGACGGATGTGTGAAAATCCCAGCAGATCAACAGTTTCTGAGATACTCAATCCACCCCATTTGGCATCAACAATCATTCTACAGTCAGTCATTTAGATCATATTTCTTCCCATTCTGCTGTTTGGTCTGAACAACTGAACCTCTTGACCATGTCTGTGTGCTTTTATGCCACATGATTGGCTGATTACATAATTACATTGAAGGGCAGGTGTGCCTTAAAAAAAGTGGCTACTGAGTGTACATTTTAAACAGAGCAACAAGTTTAAATGACTCAGAGTGATAAAAGTATGTGAGGTGGAGTAAGTAATATGCAGAGGAGTAAAGAATGGTGAGGAGTGATTAAATGATAGAAGGGATGATATTCAGACAAACAAAGAGACAAAAGGAAACTTAACCTCAGAGATGATATCCAGTTATCTAGCGTCCTCAGGACTTCGGTAGTGCTGGACAGGCAGATTTTTCAGATATTGGGTGCTACTTCAGTAATATTTCAGTGTATTTCCAATTCACATTTTTTCTCTTAAAAATGTTATAGTACAATGTAATAACTTTTCAGTGAACCAGGTGAGTTTTAAAGGAATGCAGGAAATGAAATTCCACTGAATCTGAAGTCCAAAACATTGTCGACTAAAAGCAGAAGTTGGTAACCAAGGGTGGTTTTACTGGGATAGAGTGGAAATATGGAGTTGAAGCTACACAGATCAGCCATGAACATATGAAATTGTATACTCTCGAAGGGCCAAGTGGCCTTCTTCTGCTCCTGCTCCTCTTACAACAGAAAACAGAACCATAAAATTCCACACATCTTACCAATTTAATTTTCTTCTCCTTTTTAGACTTGACTGCAAACTTATGATATTCTCTTAAACTACAACATATCGTACCTCAAAACATTTACATCAACAAGACAACTGGCTACAAAACTACACAGCTTCAATCCTTCATCAGAATTGTTCTCAGTAAACTGCATTCTTTTCACACTTGATTTTTATCAATGAATCCACAACAACAGCCCATGCAAGTAGCTGAGAACTCTGCTGACTGCATCCTGCTCTGAATGAACCTGCACTTTCATGTTACTCCTCTCAGTGTGCTGTATGAAGCTTTCCATTCTCTTTCAAACCTTCTCAACAACCAATTCTCACCAAGCTTCCAGTTTGCCTCTGAATTTGTCTGTTTCTAGGCATGTTTCTAGTCAGGGGTTATTTTATGCAATGGACCTCAACCATTAACCAAGGACCCCAGTTGGGAACCCCTGTTCTAGTTACTCCTTTATGTTTTTTTCCACTCACACACAAAGAACTAGCAGACCTTATCAAATACTAAATACAAGACCACACAATTGTAAGTCTTTGTGGTTCTGGCATGAAGTGTGATCTCTGATTAACTTCAGTTCCAAGTTAGGTGCTTAAAAAAAATGTTATTTTCTGCAATGTGACTGTTGAAAATTATGGTAGGTAGAAGTTCAGCACAGCTAAGTAAAATGTGGACCACCCTGAGAATTTCCAGTACTTCGCTTTTTTTCAGATTTCCACCATCTGCAGTATTTGGATTTTTGAAAGCCATTTTAACCTCTTTGACATGGAGCAAACTAGACTAAACTTTAAAAAATGCCTTGATCTGTTCATCATATTGCATTATTTTTTAATCAAATATAACCAACTAAGAAAATTAATTGTTTACTCTTGGCAAGTGGCCTTTTGTTTTGTAAATATATTCAGAGATCATAGACTTTCAAGGGAAGGAAACCAGAGGTCCATGAGGCAGTACCCAACAGAGGATCAGAGGTGGTAAAGGTCAATAATTTTAAATTCCTGGGTGCCACTATCTCAGAGGACCTTCCTGGATTCATCATATAAATATAATCGCAAAGAAAGCACGACAGTGCCTCTACTTCCTCGGGAGTCTGCAGAGATTCAGCATGTCATCAAAAATCTTTGCAAACTTCTATCGAAATGTGGTGTGAAGTGCTGACTAGCTGCATTACGGCCTGGTATGGGAACACCAGTGCCTTTGCACAGAATATCCTAAAAAGGTAAAGTAAAACTGATAGAATTCTCCCAACCATTGGAGAAAGCAGCATCCATTATCAAAGATCCTCACAACCCAGGCCATGTTCTTTTCTTGCTGCTGCCATCCGGTAGAAGGTACAGGTGCCTCAAGACTTGCACCACCAGGTTCAAGAACAGTTACTGCCCCTCAACCATCAGGCTCTTGAACAAAAAGGGGATAACTACACTCATTTAAGGACTCTTGTTATTCATGCTCTTTATTTATTGCTATTTTATATCTGCATGCACACCTTTGTTGTCCATTGATTTCATTTACAGTTACTGTTCTACAGATTTGTTAAGTATGCCTGCCGAAAAATAATCTGTATGTGGTGACTGATAATAAATCTTACTTTGAACTTTCAGATACGACACAGAAACAGGCTCTTTGGCCCACCAAGTTCACACTAACTGTCAATCACCCATTCACACTAATCCTGTATTCATTCTAGTGTTTTATTCTCCCAATATTCCTCTCAACTCTCCTCACATTCTACCATTCACCAACATATCAAATCACCAGCAATTTAAAGTGGTCAATTAACCTAACAACCCATTTGTCTTTGGGATGTGGGAGGAAACAGAGACCCGGAGGCAACTCATGAGGTCACAGGGAGAATGTGCAAATTCCTCAGATAGCACTGGTGGTCAGAATTGCACCATGTCTCTGGCTGTCAGAGACAATGGCCTTGCTGGTGTATCACACAATGGTGCAGCAGCAGCAGCCATCATATTCACAGGATGTGCTGGTTTGCTTCAGACTGCCTTTGAGACTGATGGTAATCCATCAAAACAAAAATCTCCATGCATTGTGCCTGCCCAGAAGCAGAATTGCTGTAAAACATGTGGGAAAATCCAGACTTTTACTTCAGTAATTTCTTCTAATTCCAAAAAAATAAAACTAAGCTTTTTGAACAAGGTTTATAAAGATTTAAACAACTGTCTGAAAAAAAAATCCCTGTTCTGGTCACACATGAAAATGCTGGGCTGAATCAGCACCTGATTACAACTCAGTGTAAATTTTTACCTTTTTGCAAAGCAATGTCATGTTCACTTAATTTAGTTTGTCCTTCTGCACTGTTAGCTACATGCAAGCCGTTCAGCGAACTAACAGTCCAGTCTAATCTATTCATAAATGGTATTTTTCTAAGCCTGCAAGGTGCCTTTGTTGAGCTGCACCTTTTCATTGGCACGTGCTAAAAGCACCCAACACCAAGCTATCATCAATTTATTTAATGAAATGCATGAGAGAAGACGCCTTGCATTCAACATCTACAAGACCCAGATATTTAGCAACCTGTCCCTGCTGTACCACCCTGCCTTCCAACAATAAAAGTTCAGAGTCTCCGAGATCACTTCACGTGTCAGGATGATGATACCCACTATCTTTTTCAATGTGTCAGAACGGATTTTGGTTAACCGAGTTTGAAGATCAAGGCTTCCAACCTGCCTCACAATTCATCACCACCTACAAGGTAGTGATCCCTGCTCTCCTGCATAATTCAGAACTACCCTCAGGATCCTCCAAATAAACCATGAGAATAGCTCATGGACCTCTCTAGAGCAAACAACTCCCCAGTCATCTCTTCTGGGCAAGGCACTTTTGTATGCCCAGTATCAGACTCGCTCTTCCAAGTTCCATCAAGGGAAAAGATTACACAGCTGAGAGGGGAGAAGATTCAAGGATGCGCTCAGATTCCTCGGAGGGAGAAAAAGAACACAGCATCCCTACTGACTTCTGGCAATCCCTGGCATACGAGGATCAGCATGTGGGATGCCACTGAGACCCTTAGGCTCAAGCATCGAGAGCATGATTTAAATGGTAGATCCACCTCACAAAGTGCCCATCCATTTGTCCCTTCAGATACTTCCTATCCCATCTGTAGAATAGGATGCCGGTTCCACACTGGCCTCAGTCACCTCAGAACTCACAAAATTAGAGAGCGATCAAATTACCCTTGATCCTAAAGTACCACCTAAGAACAAGATAAAGGAATAGCCTCTGAACTAAAATTCTCCTAATTCAGAGTATGCTCAATACCTTGGTGTCAATTGCAATTAAAACCCTCGATTCATTTAAGCAATATTAGAGATTTGAAATAATTTTAAAAACCCGAAAATCAAAGAGTGCCAGTTGTAAAATCAATTTCTTTCCACATCATTTGACATACTGAACTAACCTGCAGTGCTGGTGCTTGACAAAGTATTAGTCATCTTGTCAACTGTATTTTTTTTCTCATGTTTCTGGCTTGATGGTCCTGAGATTTCTGTAAAATAAAAGAAAACGAAGATATTTATACAACTTGGACCCTCCATTATGGTCAAAGACCTCGCTTCTGTTGCAAGATACTCATGCTTAACTTTTAATCTGTTCTGGAGAATGTGGAGTAGGTTTAACAGTGGGCCTGTAAGATCAATCTAACCCTTCCCTCCCGCATACATTAGTTCCCCATTTTTCTTTCATCCATGTGCCTAAGAGTCTCTTAAATATCCCTAATTTATCTGCCTCTACCACGGGTTTTTCGCACGCACCACTCTCTATATAAAAAAAAAACTACCTCTGACTTCCTACTATACTTTCTTCTGATCACCCGAAAATTATTCACTCTGTATTAGCTATTGCTGTCCTGGGAAAAAGGTGCTGGCAGTCCACTCTATCAATACATCTTATCATCTAATACACCTTTATCAAGTCATCTTTCATCCTCCTTTGCTCCAAAAAGAAAAGTCCTAGCTTGCTTAACCATAATATATGCCCTCTAATTCATCAGTTGCATTACTTAAGTTATTGGCTCCATAGGTTTTCAGGTAAGCAGAATATTTTTTTCCCTCCACCCAGGGTTCTACAAGTGCCAGTTATCCACACCTCGCCACAAGTAATCATGTTTGAAAGTGCTAGTATGCGACACCCATACTTGGGTATAGTCTCTGCTCAATGGATGTCATTTCAAACCATTCAAGAGTTAGAAGACTGCGTGACTTTTTGTTCCACACTGTGCCACATCCTAACTGCTGCTCCAGTTGATATCAACCAACTTGGCAGAATTTTGGAAATAAACTTGGAACTTCTTCAGGTATGCACTGCTTAATGGGAAACATCTTATTCAAAGCCTTATGACTGATGTGGACAAAGAATTTCCATTGTCAACCCAGCTACCTTCGTTAGGAAAAATTCCCAGCACTTCGGTTTTCTGATATCACACTTTCTCACATCACTGCAAGAGTAATAGGAGGCGGACCACTGAAAAGACTGATGTGCATCATTGAACAAGATAATGTATAGGTGTCTGGAAGTGGGCCACAGTAAGTGCAAGTAAGAAAATGAGAACAGCTGGGCAGAGAATGGAGGGCACTGTCAGAAAGGAGCAGAATGGGTAAGACCAAATTTACACCACACCATATC
Organism: Mobula birostris; assembly: GCF_030028105.1. Taxonomy (NCBI): domain Eukaryota; kingdom Metazoa; phylum Chordata; class Chondrichthyes; order Myliobatiformes; family Myliobatidae; genus Mobula; species Mobula birostris. The sequence continues at coordinate 26,636,368 of NC_092371.1, read as the reverse complement.
AAGCCATTAATTGTGGTTAAACTGAATAACTATGGATTATCAGAACTGCTGAATGGTACAAAGGGAATACCCTTTGGTTTAGGGGCAGGTACGCAGGCAGGGGTGAATTGAGGAATGGGAAGGGCAGTGGAAGGAATATGAAGGACAAAGGAGGAGCATTCAACAGCATTACCAACTGACCCACCCTAGTACCCTAGGGATCACCACTGATCAAGAAACTTAATAGATTCTATTGCTGTGAGCAGCTTTGAGACCAGCTAAGTTTGATGCTTGTGTTTCTCTGACATCACATTCTCCATGTAGGAAGCAAGCCGAAGTTCATACATGACATCGTTTGTGACTTTCACAGGTCTGAGTTGTCCTGCTCTATATGAACTTAAGGTTCATTCATTCATCTGAAGTAAACAAAGGAGTTTAAAAATAGAACACTAAACAGTTATCTGCCAACTAACCTATCAGCAACTCACAAACTGGCTCTCACGCTCAGTAAACTCTGGCTTTCACTCTCCTGCAGCGGAAACTTAACCTCTTGTTCGTACACTGTCTCAATCTCCACGTACCCATTTCCACATGAATTTATTATTGAAATTCTGCATTGCACTAACCATCAATGTTTTAAATTGAGATCATTATGCTTAAGATCTAAGCCCAGACACATCTGGCAATGACTCTACTCAAAAGAACTATACAATTACCATACTCTTTGTAAACCATTTTGTACTTTAATCCACAAAATGCATACAGATTTTGTTAAAAAGCTGGGAAGCAAATTACTCCATGATCAATGTCCTTGTGAAATAGTGGCAAGTAATCAGCGGTAAGTTTTATACAGTACCTTTGACAAGTCCAGCTTTAGAAACCTCTTCAGTGGCCTTGGACTTCTTAGCTTTCTGGGAAAGAACAATGGCTACTTGTGAGATATACAATTAATATGTAAGCACACAGAACTGAAGCCAACAGGACAACAAAGGAAAATGGCAAGGTTCTGCTTCTTCAGCTGTTGCAGTTAACAGTTTAGACCACACTGTCAATCTGAACCATGAGCCCAGCTCAAACAGTAAATCTCACTACAGGCATTACAACCAGATGGTTCTGCCATTCCAGGTTACCCCAATCTACAACTAGAAAGGAGACTGGATCAACTAGGTGTAGAGTCAGAGCTATGCAGCACAAAAACAGATCCTTCAACCCAACTTGCCTATGCCAACCAAGATGTTCATATAAGCTGGTCCCATTTGTCCATGTTTGACCCATATCACCTCCAAACATTTCCTATCCATGTACCTATCCAAATGTTTTTTTTGTCAAAAAAATGTTGTTCTTGCAACTGCTCAAGCTGCTTTCTTTGGCAGCTTATTCACCCTCTCTGTGAAAAAGTTGCCCCCTCAGGTCACTTTCGGTCTCCTGTGTTCCAAGGAATAAACCCATAGCCTGCTCAGCCTGGAGTCCTAATAACACCTTCGTGAATCTTTTCTGCTGTTTCCAGTTTATTGGAATCTTTCCTATAACAGAATAATCAAAACTGAACACATTACTCCCAAGGGCAGTTTCACCAACGTCTTGTACTTAGCATCCCAACTTAGATAGTGCCCTGACTGATGAAGGCCAGTATGTCACAAGTCTTCTTAACCACTCTGTCTACTTGTGAAACCACTTGCAGGGAACAATATACTTGTACTCCTAGGACCCTCTGTTCCACACACTCACTAGGGTCTTTGTTCATCATGAAAGTCCCACCTTGGTTTGACTTCCCAAAATGCAACACCTTGCACTTATCTGCAATTAACTCCATTTATCATTATTTACCATTCTTTCCCAGTTGCTCAAGATCCTGCTATAATTCCTGGTAAACAACTTCACCGTCTATGATACTACCTACTTTAGTGTCATCTGATAACTTGTTATCTACACCAATGATTTGAAATGAGACTGTACAAACAATGGGTTCAGCACCAAACCTAGAAGTGCACTACCAGTCATGGGCCTCCAGTCCAAAACAAAATCTTCCATCATCTTGTAGCACCTCTTAAATTAAGGAACAACGTTAGCCACCTTCCAGTCTTTCAGCATCTCACTCAATGCTAAAAAATGATATCTCAGTCACAGCCCTGACAATTTCTTCACTAACTTTCCAGTATTCTATCAGGCCCCGGAAATTTACCCATCTTTAGACGTTTTGAGATGCCCAGTACCTCCCCAGCTGTTACGTGGACTATCCTTAATACATCCCGATTAGTTGTCACCAAGTTCTTTAGCCTCTGTCTTTCTCCATAATAAAAGCAGGAAAATATTCCAATGATGACTTCACTAGGTTCCTGCAGCTCTACACAGAGGTTCATTTTGGTCTTTGAGAGGCCCCATTCTCTCCCTAGTTACTTTTTTCTCTTAATATCCTGGTTAAAGCTATTTCTACTAATATGCTGTTGGGCATTTTATTTTAGCTATTTTCTGCAAATGCAGTGTGTTCTATAAGCAAGTTTCATAATCTAGTGCTTTGGTTTCAGCTGAGATAAGGATCCATTTGCCCAACTTACGACGGTTGTGTCAGCCAATCGGGTTTGTCTTGGTAACATTCTGCCCAGTAGGATGAGGGGGAAGATTTTAGAGAGCTGGGCAGGATCAGGTTTCTGAAGGACAGTAGCCTGGTTTGGGTCTTTTGTTAGGAGGTGCAGAGAAGAGGACAAGTGAATAAGTTTGGAGGATCCACCTTATGCCCCTGGTTACTGTCTTCACAATTTGGACCATCGGCTCAATCTGTTCTGATGTACAATGGGATAGTCCTCCCCTTTATCATTTGCTATTGAAAAACAGATATACAAAGTAACCTCACCCCTATGTAAGCATCAGTTTTTGTTTTGTTTTTTTTATAATATAATTTTTATTGAGTTTTCAAAAAGAATACATGAAAAGATAAAATCTACCCTCCCCCCTCCATATATAGTCCTATCTAAAAAGAAAGAAGAGAAAAAAAAAAGCCGCCTGGGTATTGGAATGTTTCCACATGCTCCATGGGATTCAAAATAAATTTGGTATAATTATTTGTTACTTTCCCCAAGGGACCAAGATCTTTATCGGAGCACTTAAATATGCCATCCTATCTTTTGTAAATAAGGGCACCAAATATTCAAAAATGTTACATATTTATCTCTTAAATTATAAGTAATTTTTTCGAGTGGAATAGAACTAGCCATTTCATTATTCCAACGATCCATACTTAAATACGAATCAGATTTCCAAGTAACTGCTATAGTCTTCTTAGCTACTGCCAATGCAATTTTTATAAATTCTTTCTGATATTTATTCAATTTAAGTTTCGGCTTTATCCCTTCTATATCACCTAATAGAAATAATACAGGGTTATGTGGAAGTTGAGTTCCAGTAGTTTGTTCCAATAAGACTCTTAAATTTATCCAAAAGGGTTGAATTTTAAAACAAGACCAGGTAGAATGTAAAAAAGTACCAATTTCTTGATTACACTGAAAGCATTTATCGGATAGATTTGAATTTAATCTATTTATTTTTTGTGGTGTAATATATAATTGGTGTAAAAAATTATATTGTACTAATCTAAGTCGAACATTTATTGTATTTGTCATACTGTCAAGACAGAGTCTTGACCAATTTGTTTCATCAATATTAATATTCAGATCTATTTCCCATTTTTGCTTTGACTTGTGGGTTCCTCGTTTAATTGTCTGTTCTTGAATCAAATTATACATACAAGAAATAAATTTTTTAATTTTCCCCTTTTGAATTAAAATTTCAATTTCATTAGGTTTTGGCAAAAACATTGTTTGACCCAGCTTACCTTTTAAGTAAGCCCTTAATTGAAGGTAACAAATATCCAGATCCAGATATTATGGGTTTTAGAGTTAATCAGGAGGAATATAAAATTAACCTTTTGTTTGTTGATAAGTATATTATTTGTTCCTAACGCATTTAACCACCGATCCTACCTTTTGCAGTTTTAAGTTGAACACCATGGCTCACTTTACTATTAAAATTCTTAAATTTATAACATACTGATATAACCAAGGTTGCTCAAGAATGAATATTGTCTTACAAGCTCTGTCCCAATATTCTCTTTTCTCCCGACAACTTACGCTGCCTTTTCCACATTTACTTTTACTTTGCAGTTTTTAACCTGATTTAGAATTAGTTGATATTCATAAACAATAAACTGTCTTCATAAGCATCAAACACCCCTTACATGCTATCCTTCACTCATAATGCCGGCCATATGCTCCTGAAGTTCCATTGCTCCCTGAACAACTATCACATTAAGGAACAACTCTCTGCCCCTCACGTTCCCTTCATCAGTGACTGTAGTGCATAGCATCTACAAAATGCAATTCCTCACAGAGCATCTCCCAAAACTCTGAGCTCTACTATCAAAAGGACATGGGTAGAAAATGATGAGAACCACTTCCTGCAGGTTCCCTCTCAGTTGAACACCATTCTAAATTAGAAATATATCAGGTCCTTCATTGTTGATGACCTCCTTCATTGTCCACTGTGCCGCCACTGTATGAGTATGTACGCATTGGATTTAATATATTTGAGTGCTTACATGTAATGTATATGCATGTATGACTGACTATGTTTTCAGCCACAAGTCGATATGCATTAGTGTGTATTGTGAATACATGCACGTGTCTATATGTACTTGTTTTTGTGTCTTTGAGTTGTGAGCATGCATACTTGTGCTTTTCTGTATTATGTAGGAGTCCACTTGACTTAATTATGGAAAAGGCCCATCCGGCCCTTCGAGCCATGCCTCTCCAGCAACCCAATTAACCCTAACCTAATCACAGGACAATTTACAACAACCAATTAACCTATCCAGTACATCTTTGGACCGTGGGAGGAAACTGGAGCACCCAGGGAAAGCCCATGCATTCCACGGGGAGAAGGTACAGAAACTCCTTACAGAACAATGCCAGAATTGAACTCCAAACTCCAGAACTCCCCAAGCTGTATAGTGCTGTGCTACTATGGCACCTGTGCGTATGTGTAAATGTATTTGAGTGTGTGTGATTGTGTTGTCTCTGACAGCATGTACACGAATTGGGCTTATGAGTTTGTGTGTAACAGTAATATGCAAAAGACGATTTCTCCATAGATATATTTGACATCGGATCCTACCATATGGAAGTGTGTATCTCAGCAACTGTAGTTTGTATACCCTACCGTGGGAAGGTAAATAAAGATTGGGTGAGAAGCAGATTCCAGAAGTCCAAGGGTATTACTGAGTCCCTATTAGCTGTGAACTGCAGCAAACTGACTAACATTAGATGAATCAACTAATACATGACAGCAGTACTTGGAATGTAAGTATTGAGGAAAGATTTGAGTTGTGACCTTTTTAGTTTTGTCCACTTTTTAAATAATTCGATTATGTTCATTTTAAAGGAAAGCCATGAAAATCGTTGCATCCTGATTTCATTAAAAACAGCAATCATATTTAAATGTTTCATTCAAAATTATTTATAGCTTGATGATTAATTTAGAATTGAAGCCCAAGTCAATTAAATGAGAAGGAGCAACTTTAAGTAGGTGACTTCATATCTCTCCCAATATCTCTCATTCAGAAGCTGATTGACTTATTTTATTATTGTCATTACCTTGACAAAATGGCCTGGCCAGTTGCAGCCATTGCAAAACACTGGTCAAGACATCAGCTTCACAGCCCAGAATGGTCTTTTTTAATGTTCTAAGGTTTTTGTCTTTTACTAGCTTACTTTCTCCAGCTTAGCGACATGTCTTCTTTCCTCCATTTGCCTTTGAAGATCTGCCATTTCCTCTTTACTCCCATTCAGTACAATCACATCATCTTCTTTGAAGGGTTCCCCACACTAGAGCAAAAAATGAAATATTAACTGTACATAACAAATATACATTTCCATCACTAAACCAGTATCAGAATAATGCCCATATAGTCTTAGTAGTCAAAGTGGAAAAGAATGAAAACATAAACTTGCATTACTTCAAGCATCTAAATATTGAACAAATCTGTCCACCATAAATTAAATCAGTTGTGCACTTAATTGGGATCAAATTTCATAATGCTTGAGCGTAGTCTTCTCCCACATAGTTCGACAGACAAACTGTCACCGGGAAAAATGGAGAATAATCTAGTTGCGATTCCTACTGCAATCAAGCATACACAGTCAAGGCTGGACTGGATTAGTGTGTCAACAAACACCATGGTCTATTTCAGCCCTCACATGCCTTTGTTGATTACACTTATCTGTTCTTGTTCAAAATATACATGAAGAAATATCCTTAAATTTTCAACAGCTTAGGTTTCTTAGAGACTGAGATTTTGCTTGCAAGGCCTTTCGCATGTTTATTTGAAGAGGGAGGCATCCACAAATCATTTCCATCACTGTATAAAAATAAAAATGATAGGATTGAAAAGAAACAAATGTATGTCAGAAATTGCAAATAAGGCATGGACAGGGAAAACAGATCACATTTTTCAAAAGCAGGCTACATTGCAAACTTGGAAGAAGTGCCCTTTTCAATTCAATTATTAACTAACGTACATTTGTCTTTTAAGTTTGAGCTTAACCCACTCGAGATTCATAAAACAGCAAAATGACCTGGGACTCACTTAAAAGTTTAAAACTGTGCAAAATGCACTAAATGAAATTATATAAATACAAACACTACAAATAACATTCTACATAAAACCAAACACTACACAAGTGAAAGTAGAACTTAATCTGACTGTTTGAAAAGAATCTCACAGTTTTGTTGCTACACCATAACTTGTTCCAGCCAACCAGTTGAAAGAGCACGTCATGAGCCAGTACAGATTAATGCACTGCAGTCTGCTTTACAGAACAGTCAACACATCCTCTATCACCAATTCTTTCTGACAAATTCATGTTTCCTGCGCTGAAATGTTAAGCATTCAGTTCTTGCAGCAATGACCTCAACTGCTTCATTTCACACTACTTCAGGGCAAGGTAAGATTTACAATTTCTTTAAATTCAATATTTAAAATCACAATTGTCTTCATATGTACAGTAGCATGGAGTCATTTTGATGATAAACTGGGCGAACCGAAGTGTTGTATGATAGAAAGCATGAAAAATAACATGTAAATTTATAACCAAGCATGTGCAAAAAGAATAAACAAAATGTGATGAAATATAGGGAGTGATCTGTGTTGAGTCATAGGAAGGGGTTCTTTATACCTTAAATGTAGGAAAATTAGTGTCAACCTTACAGAAGTGCTTAAAATTATGAGCGGCATAAATAAGGTGGACGGTAACAGTCTCTTCCCCAGTGTGGGGGAGTCCAAAACTAGGAGACATATTTTTAGGGTGAGAGGGAAAAGATTTAAAAGGGAGAAATTCTTCCCCCACGCAGACGGTGGTGAGCATATGCAATGAGCTGCCAGAGAAAGTGATTGAGGCAAGTACAGTGGTATAAATTTAAAAAGCATGGAGGTACATAGACGGGCAAGGCTTAGAAGGACGTGGGCTGAGCTGGGTGGGTATGTAGTCGACCTGGACTGGTTGGGCTAAAGGGCTTGTGTCTGCTGTATTTCTCTATGACTTTAACTGAATTTGATACAAAAACAAACTTGTTAGGTTCATTGGGTAGTGACAAGCTGGTACAAAACCAAACCAGATCTTATCAGAGTTCAGTGTCAATCAAAGCAATGAAACATTGGGAAACTTTAGAGTTCATTAGTTACTCTAAAGATTAAATGTTAACAAAGATTACCAAAGTAAAACTAAATAGGCTTCTGAAAACCAAACTACATTCCTCTAATCGTAAACAGTTCAAATGCAATTAATTTCCACTTACTTCTGTAGTTGAGAACATAGGGACTTACAACTCGGATTTCTATGAAACTCATTGTGAACAAGCATTATTTAGCATCAATGTTTACTATGCAGAAAACTCTGGTCATTGCAAGTAATAACCTTTCTGGAGAGCTTGAAATTTATCTTACCCAGGGATCATTATCTTTTAAAAACTTTTTTGGTATTTATGGAACACAATCTCACTAAGCTCTCCAGAAAGAGAAAAAACTGAAGCCAGGCCTGTGGTATTCAGAGGCAGCAACACCAATGTGCTATAGGAAACCACAGAACAGCAACACCACACCTTTGCACTGAGCACATTGTAAAATTCAGCCTTCAGTGACTTTGAGTGCTATTTTCAGTTCCCATCAGTGTGAAGAAAGCAAAACTAGAAATAGACCAGCGTAGTAAATGGGACCTCACAATCTAAGAAAAATATAAAGGAACTGTTAGCATAATATCAGTAGTGGAAAAAATGCTGCAATCTATGATCCTGAGATCTCCCTAGCCCTACACAACTCTGGAACATCTGGATAGTAAAGACACCTACAGCAGACTATTCTTTATTGACACACGCAAAATGATAAAGGAACTCAGCAGGCCAGGCAGCATCTATGGAAAAAAGTGCAGTCGATGTTTTTGGCAGAGACCCTCCGGCCAGGACCCTCAACTGTACTCCCCCCCCCCCCCACAGATACTGCCTGCCCTGCTGAGTTCCAGCATTTTGTGCGTGTTGCTCAGATTTCCAGCATCTACAGATTTTGGTTATTCTTTATTCACTACAGCTCTGCCTTCTATACTATAATTCCAAGCAAACACATCATTAACATAGAATTAGAAGAAAGGAGAAGAAAGTGGAAGGAGCGGCAGCAACAACCAAAGCTCAATCTGCCATCTGAAACTACCTGTCCTGAATGCGGAAGAACTTTCAAAGCCAAGATTGGACTCATAAGCCACTTGACAGCCCATAAGTAGATCAACAGAACGAAGACCATCATCCTCGACCTCGAGGAATAGCCACGAAGAATCTTCATTAAATGGCTAGAAATGGCGACTGCTTTGGTTGGAAATGAAGAATACATGCAGAATCCATGTCCTCCAAGTACTTACTATACTGTTTCCCCATCACTAGAACTTTAATTGCACACACAGAATTTAATGAAAAAGTTTTTCATAAATTACTAATGAACTTAAAATTTAAACAGCACTAAGAGTTAATTGGTGTCTTCCATCTAGAAAAAGAAATTTTAATGTATCAGTCTTCATTGTGTGGAGATCTTCAAGACAATATACAGATTTCACATCACCATAACCCCAATCTCAACCTATTAAAGTGCACCGTGTTTCCAACCTAGTCAGACAATAGTTGAAAGCAAAGATCAATACCTTAGATGGGAGGTGCTGAAGGAGTTCCATGCTACTGAAATCAGAAGTGAGTTATTAATTTTCTGTTAAGTTTACAGCATATCAGAGCTCAGCATCTGTTCAAGACCCTTCACCAGAATTTTTCTACCATGCAGCTGCTTTGGCCCTTTCAACATTGTAAGGTACGAGAGAAACTGCTGTTCAAGCGACTTTGGCTGCAATGTCAATGAATTTCCAGAACATATTACAGCTATTAACCATAGTCTGCCAATGACAGTTGCCCATCATGCCCAATAGGGATTCTATTAAAACTGACTGCTTTGTACTACAAGCTGTATTCAACCTAGTAGGTGGTGAGGTTTTCAGCACACTTCCTGGCTTGAACTTTGTATGTGATGGAGAAAGTTGAAGGGAACAGGAGATGAGCCGCTCACTACTCTTAGAATCACAGTGTTGGCATAAACAGTTAAACTTACTAATCAGTGACAATTTAAGGATCAACCTACAGAAAAAGCAAATGAATTTAGCTTGACATGTTGAAGTCTAGGATCCAGAAGCACAACAAACAGAATTTGGTGTTGTAGAGGACAAAAACAAGGTGTTTGTAAAACTAGCCTTGAAGTCGCCAAGCTTAAAAGACAATGGAAAAAAATATAAGTGATCAGAATGGGTTGTCACTTTTGCAGACAGTTGGACACAAATTTAGATTAAAAATCCACTAATTGACCCATTCAGTGGTAGGGCAGCAAATATTGTGGCAGATTCAGAAATGATGGCTTCAGTCTTTCTGTAAAATTCAAGCCTTCACAACTGGACAAGAGAAGGACAGTGCCAAGGCAGTCCAGGAGCTAAGAAAAACAGTATATAAAATGATCGTATAAACTACCAGCAACAAATAAGCTACACAACCATGCCAAGTTAGTCTCACAGTGCTAACTAACAATGGTATTACTGGACATAGATGTTGGAGAAAGATGGTGCTGCCCACTATTCTAAAACCTGATTATTGACTACAGGAAGAGGAAACCTGAGGTCCATGAATCAGTCATCATCAGGAATCAGAGGCGGAGAGGGTTAGTCAGCAACTTTAAATTCCTCAGCATTAACATTTCAGAGGATCTGCCCTGAGCCCAGCACTACAAAGAGGTGCAATACAAAGAAGGCACAGCAGCTCCTCTTCTTTGTCAAAGTTTTAGATGACATGCCGAATCTTTACGAATTTCTAATGAACTTCTAAAGATGTGTGGCGGAGAATATACTAGCTGATTGCATCATAGCCTAGAATGGAAACATCAATGCCATTGAATGGAAAAGCCTATAAAACGTAGGGCATACAGCCCACTCCATCAAAGGTAAAGCCCTCCCCACCAATAAGCACTGGCACAGGAAAGCAGCATCCATCACGTAGGACCATACATGGTGACATACTGGAAATTTTAGGTAATCCAAAGATAGCAGTAATAGGATGGGGAGAAATATCTATATTCAATACCTTTGAAATAATATTAAAAATGTCTTTCCAAAAAGTTTCCGAAGTAGGACAGGACCAAAACATATGAGTTAAGGAAGCAATCTCTCCATGACATCTGTCACAAAGAGAGTTAATATGAGAATAAAAACAAACTAATTTATCTTTAGACAGTGCTCTATAAACAACTTTAAATTGAATTAGGGAATGTTTGGAACAGATAAGAGGAAATATTGACTAGTTGTAAAATATGCACCCAGTCATCCGCCTAGATAATAAAGTCCAATTCCTTTTCCCAATCTGATCTAATCTTATCGAATGGAGCTTTCCTAAGTTTCATGATAGTATTATAAATAATAGCCATTACACTTTCCTGACATGGGTTAAGGTTAATTATAGTATTTAAAATATATGTAGGAGGTAACATCGGAAGGGAAGAGAGTATAGTACTTAGGAAATTTCTAACTTGAAGATATCTAAAAAAATGTATTCTTGGTAAGTTATATTTATTAGATAATTGTTCAAAAGACATAAGAGAGCCATCTAAAAATAAATCCAAAAACCGTGATATACCATTAGTCTTTCAAATTTGAAAGGCACGGTTTGTGGAAGAGCGGGGAAAGAATATGTTACCTAAAATAGGAATCGCAAGCCCAAATTGATTAAAATCAAAAAATTTTCGGAATTGAAACCAAATACGTAAGGTATATTTAACTATCGGGTTACAAACCTGTTTGTGGCGTTTCAAATCGAAAGGAAGAGAAGAACCTAAAATGGAGCCAAGTGCATAACCTTGAGCAGATTGTAATTCCAATACTACCCATTTAGGAATGAATCAAGTAACCAAAATTTCATGTGTCGAATATTAATTGCCCAATAATAGAATCTAAAGTTAGGTAATGCCAAACCTCCATCTCTCTTAGCTTTCTGTAGATGTATTCTACCCAATCTTGGGTTTTTATTTTGCCAAATAAATGAAGAAATTTTAGAGTCAACTTTGTCAAAAAAGGATTTTGGAACAAAAATGGGTAGAGCCCGAAATACATATAAAAATTTTGGCAGAATAAACATCTTAACAGCAATAATACAACCAAAGTTAAATAAAGTGGAGACCATTTAAATGAAAGTTGATTAATGTGATCAATTAAGGGTAGGAAATTAGTCTTAAATAAATCCTTATGTTTACAGGTAATTTTAATCCCAAGATATGAAAAATGGTTATTAACCAATTTAAATGGGAGGTTCTGATATAAGGGGACTTGCTTATTAACCGGGAAAAGTTCACTCTTACTGAGATTCAACTTAAAACCTGAAAAAAGACTAAATTGTGCTAATAAATCTAAAGCAGCAGGAATAGATTTTTGAGGATTAGAAATATATAAAAGTAAGTCATCAGCATAAAGTGATACTTTATACCACAAGTTATACCAATAATATTTGGAGATTCTCAAATAGCAATTGCAAGAGGTTCTAATGCAATATCAAATAGTAAAGGACTAAGAGGACAACCTTGTCTGGTACCTCGAAAAAGAGGAAAAAAAGGTGAGTTTAAAGAGTTAGTACGAACTGAGGCCATAGGAGAATGATATAACAATTTAATCCAGGATATAAATTTCAGGCTGAAATTAAACATTTCAAGCACCTTAAATAAGTAAGGCCATTTGACTCTGTCAAAGGCTTTTTCAGCGTCTAAGGAAGTGACGCATTCAGGATCATTTTGTGACGGGGTATAGACAATGTTTAACAGTGTACGAATATTATAAAAAGAGTAACGACCTTTAATAAAACCCGTTTGGTCTTCCGAAATAATATAAGGAAGTGCTTTTTCTAATCTGTTTGCTAATAATTTAGAAAAAATTTTAGAGTCAACATTTAATAAGGATATTGGTCTATAAAATGCACATTGAGCAGGATCTTTATCCTTCTTTAATATTAAAGAGATCGATGCTCTATAAAAGGATTCCAGAAGTTTACCAAGTTTTAATGAGGCCTCCAGAACCCTGAATAACCAAGGGATTAATGAGGATGCAAAAAATTTATAAAATTCCGTGGTAAACCCATCAGGACCAGGAGCTTTCCCCGGGTTCATAGAAAAAATAACATTCTTAATCTCATCAGTGGTAAAGGAAGTGTCTAACACAGAAGATATATCATGTGAAATCTTAGGGAAATCTAGGTTATTTAAAAAGTCATACTTATGTTTAGAGTCTCGTGGAGACTCTGATTGATATAAGAAGGAATAAAAGTCAAAAAAGGATTGATTAATCTCAGCTTGATCAGATATCAGTTGATCTTTTTGATTATAAATCTGATTAATTTGAAATTTAGTATAGTTAGTCTTCAACTGATTAGCCAACAGTTTACCAACTTTGTCACTATGTATATAAAACTTGCTTCTTGTTTTCATTAATTGATTTGCAATAGAGGACGAAAGTAATAAACTGTGTTCCATTTGAAGTTCAGTTCTTTGTTTATACAACTTCTCAGAGGGAGCTGTAGCATATTTCTTATCAATTTCCTTAATCTTGTCCACAATAGCCAGCTCCTCCTCCTTCAACCTCTTCCTCAAAGCAGCAGAATACGAGATGATCTGACCACAAATATAAGCTTTAAAAGTATCCCAAAGGGTGTTCATGGATATATCCTCTGTACAGTTGATTGTAAAAAAGAGATCAATCTGTTCATTCATAAAGTTAACAAAATCCGAACCCTGAAGCAACAGCGAATTAAAACGCCATGGTCTATTATTTTGTGTATTGGCCAATATTTTAATAGAAAGCTTAAGTGGAGCATGATCCAAAATGGTTATACAGTCATATTCACATTTAACCACTGAAGAAATAAGACGAGAGTCAATAAAAAAATAATCAATTCTTGAATAGGAATGATGAACATGTGAAAAAAAAAGAAAAATCTTTTTCCTGAGGATGCAAAAAATGCCAAATGTCCGTCGACCCAGAATCTGAGAGAAATGAATTAATCAAGGTTGCAGATTTATTGGGTAGAGTCCGTAAAGGAGCCGAATGGTCCAATAATGGGGATAAACAAATGTTAAGATCCCCGCCCCAGATTAGTGAAAACTCATTCAAATTCGGGAACAAATTAAAAAATGATTTATAAAATTCCGGACAGTCCATGTTGGGAGCATAGACGTTAACCAAAACTACCTTTTTATTAAAGAGTAAACCACTAACCAATAAAAATCTACCATTCGGATCAGAAATAATATCGTGTTGTACAAAAGTGATTGAGGGGTCTATAAAAATAGAAACTCCTTGAATTTTAGCGTTGGAATTCGAATGGAAGTGTTGACCCTTCCAGAACTTAAAAAAACGTTGTCTGTCCCCCCTCTGCACATGGGTCTCTTGTAAAAATAGAATATGTGCTTTAAGTCTCCAGAATACTTTAAAGACTTTTTCCTTTTTACTGGATGATTAAGACCATTAGTATTCCAAGAGACAAAATTAATAGTAGACTCCATAATCCCTAAAGTCAACCCTCAAATAAAGGAGGATTGACAATAGGTTTGACCCACGAACCCGGAAAGGGAACAGAATAAACAAGAGACAATGGGAAAGAGAAGCGCCAATACTTCGGTAATATAAGTAGCCCAAGAAGAAAGAAAAACTAAAAAGTGAACCCCCCCCACCCCGTAACCCCAAAGCTAAATCTAAGATAGACCAGCCAGAAAGAAGCGAGCACTAGAACTACCCCCATGACTTCCGATAGACGCTCACTAAAACAAAGTGTATATATAAAAAGATCAGCTAAAGTTATAAAACAGTAAAGGAATAAAAAAAAAGTACACCGATTAAAACAAAAGTGATATAATACAAAGAAAACAAAAGTACATATAAAGAAAACCGTTAACCTACAACAGACCGTATAATTAAACAAGAAAATGAAATATTAGCATAGACTAGCCAAGAAAACTACAAAAAATACGTTTGAAACCTACAAAGTTTAAGGCCTCCAGGGATATACGTAAAATGATGCTAAGGGAATAGCCACCCAGAATCCCCAGGGAAGAAGAAAGGAATGACGCAGTTAAAAAAAAAGTTTGGCAACCATATTAAGTAAACTGATAAAAAAACTTTTCTGCCCTCATATAAAGCAAAAAAAAATTAAGCCCAACAGATTAACTGCCTCCGATCAGACAGAGATGATTTAATAGTACGATTAAGATGTTGAAGGCAAGAGTTGATCCAGTTGATCCAGATGGAGAGTCAAAAAAACGGGAAGACCCATCAGACAATCGAATCCTCAAACGTGTGGGATAAAGCAACACTGGTTTTAAATCCATCTTGTAGGATTCCGACATCACAGATCTGTAACTGACACGTTAATCACGAATCTGTTTACTAAAATCTTCCACCAATCAAAAGCGAAGATCCGAGAAATCAATGTAACCTTTAGGTCGAGCAAAGCGAAGCAACTTCTCCTTGCCTTGAAAATAATGAAATCGTAAAATAACACGCCGAGGTTTATCTGACTTAGGCGAATATAATGGGACTCTGTGAGCCCGATCCAATAGTGGTGGTTGATCAGGAAATAAGGTGGGAAATGAATCTTTTAAAAGTTAAGAGAAAAACTTTATAGGGTCATCAGATTCAGCAGCTTCACGAATACCAATAATTTGAATGTTCTGTCGTCCCATTCTGCATTCTAAGTCAGAATTTTTAAAGGTCAGAAAGTCAAGTTTATTCTTCATTACAGTAATTGTTTCTTCCATCTTTCCCATCTTGAGTTCATTTTGTTGCGTGGATATTTGGAGATTAGATATAGCAATCTGATGTTCCGTGATAGATGTTTCCATTTTATCAATTTCATCGATAATTTTCTGCAGTTTAGTTGAAATTTCCGCACGAATCAGATCCGATATAGTAGTTGAAATTTCCGTACGAATCAGATCCGATATGGCTTGCATAGTTACCGCTGGTTCAATCGGAGGAGGGTCGGTAACTTTCGGTCTAACCGGAGGTTTGCCGTCTTTCCCGTTCTTAGACATAGCAGACCTTAAATGCATCCAAATATATAATAGCAATCCGCTGCAAGGTATTGTAAAAATCGGTGCCTTAAAAGTTAGCTTAAATGTAGCTGATCATAGGATAAAGCTCACAGGTAATGGAGCGAGTCAAGAACACGACTTCACTCCATGAGCTCTACCAGCAGTCTCGGATCCTTCCTTCAGTAGTTTTATTTTGCAAACATTCATTCAAAATAGCACACTTTGCAAAAGTGTGCAACATTAAACCTGTTGCAATAATTATTGTCAATTACCAGAACATTTTCTGGTTGCCATTTAGCTTTGTGAAAAAGAATGAAGTTAATGACTCTAAACTGTGCATTTTACAGATCCTTCCATTTTGATAATGCTGGTCAGGTGTTCAATAAAAGTTAGAATATGCAATACAACTTTTTTGGAACGAGGCTGCTTGGTGGAATTGGTGTTTATGCAACAAATTAATCTTCTTCAAACATACTTGATTTCTGTGTATATATCCTTTCACCCCTCCACTCCCATAGCTTCTCTGAAAAACAGCTCTTTGAAGATAAGACTCATTTACTTATTGACGAATTTCCAATCAGCACTCACTGAATTGTGGAAATTGAAAAGGATACCTTTTGATTTGAAATTAGTAATCTTTCCAAAGGGGCCTCAAAACTCAATTTCTTTGAAATTACTAAAGAATCAAAGTAGGTTTGTAATAAAATCCATAAAGTCTACTTTAAACATACAAAGACTCTTCTTTAAAAGTTAACTATTTTCTCCATTTTGTCAACGCTGGTTGAGATGGTTATAGTAAATAATAAGATAATAGTACAAGAATATAAGATAACGTAGTTGATAATATGATAATAGGACAATGAATTATTAGTTTCTTAGATGAAAAGCCACAGCAATTTTATAGATCTTCTGAAACACTTAGCCGTTAGGCAGCAATCTCAGTGAGAAAGTTTCATCTCAGATGTTCATTGCTGTACTATAGCGTTTTGCTTGTGGGAAAACATCTGGTTATATCTTATGCAAGCTTTGAAAACAAGTATTAATTCTGGTTTTGTTAACCTAGCTATTACTCTTTGCAGATAAATGGACATGGACAGGAAAGCAAAAAGCTGAAGTACTACATGGTGTGAGACACAAGACTAAAATTCTAACATGAACAAAATTAAGTATTTTTTAATTGCACTTCCTGCTTTCACGCTGATGTACATCATAATTTCTTATAGTGGGAAACATATTGAACAACCTGAACAGCAGAGCTGCACCAAGTATTGTCCCGAAATTTTACAAGGCAAAGAAACAGCATTACAGGCTGGAGAACAGTGTGAAAAAGAGAAACTAAAATTATTTGACATTCAAATTCCAAATCCAATCAATTGTTCCAAAATCAAACTAGAACTTAACTTCATAACAAGTTCTCTGTCAGAAGAAGAAGCTAACTATCCTCTAGCTTATATTATTACTATCCACAAAGAATTTGAAATGTTTGTAAAACTACTGCGAGCAATTTATAGGCCAGAGAATGTGTACTGCATCCATATTGATCAAAAGTCATCAAAAGATTACCAAAGAAAAGTAAAGAGCCTGTCTGACTGCTTTAATAACATCTTTCTGGCTTCAAAAATGGAATATGTTGTTTATGGTGGATTCTCACGCCTACAGGCTGATATAAATTGCATGAAAGATCTTGTAAACACAACAGTTGCATGGAAGGCAGTTATCAATCTCTGTGGACAAGACTTTCCAATAAAAACTAATAAGGAAATTATCTCATATATAAAACACAAATGGAGGGGCAAGAACATTACACCTGGAATACAACAACCATGGTATATGAAATACAGGACAGAGTACAGTTACGAAGAGAAGATAAAAGACGGTGAAGCCAAAATTTACCAGCTTAATCAGACAAAAGATGCACCACCAATGGGTCTCACCATTTATTTCGGAACTGCATACTACGTACTTACGAGACAATTTGTGAAATTTGTATTGGAAGATAAGCGTTCAATCACACTTCTTGAGTGGTCTCGTGATACATACAGCCCTGATGAACATTACTGGGTGACACTGAATCGCTTAAAGGGTAAGCTCAGTAAAGTTATGTGAACTTACAAGCCATAAACGAAAGGGTATCTCATAATTCACACTGAATATTTTAAAAAAATGTCAAACCCTCCTGTTCCAACCAGGAAGCAAGTCCAGTTTATTTCAACAAAAGTGACTGCTGTTTCTCACCCGTAAGTGATCAATAGGAAGTTAAGGTTAAATATCTTCCAAGATGCAAGCTTAAACTTTCTAAGTCTGCACCAAATGTGAAGCAGGTTGCATCACATTACAGAATTCATTTGGCTTTTATATGGCAAAACCCATCACCACAATCTCAAGTTTTATTTCAGTCAATTTGAAATAAAGTTTTGTTTTTAAATCTTGTTGAGGGAACTATTCTCCCATCATATAAAAAGTGATTAAGGAGACGATATACAGAAATTTATTTAACTTGTACAGAGCTGATGCATGATTACCAAAACAAAACTCTAGAGCTTGATGTTAGTCCATTATATGTTTTGAGTGCTTATAGGAAATTTGTTTTCAATGTAAATAGACTCAAACTTTTTATTTTCAGAAACATTTCAAATTAAGGAAACAAGGAAGATCAACTTCCAGATTTGGACTAGAAATGTATAGATGTCTAATGTAGTTTAATCTGAAATATTTACACCAGGGTGATCAAAGTGAGCACATAATCTGTCCAGGAAACATCTAACTCGTGGAAAAAAAGTAGAAAGATTTTTATCTCTTCCAACTATGCTTCTTTCTGAAAGCAACAATCTATTAGAATCATGCATTTTTACAAACTACCTTTAAAGAACTACCCTGATATTTAATTCACTTCTGATCCTCTCCACCAGTATAGACTAGAGGTTGCAATAATTCCCTCCAGACTCTTTTTTGTGTGGTTTGATGGTGACTGCCACAAGTAAAACCTTCCCTGACAATCAATGCCAATACAAACCCCAAATCAATGTTCATTCCATTGGGTGCACTGCCAGGTAAGGCCAAGCTCAAACTAAAGGAAAGGAATCTCATATTCTGCCTGGTTAATGTAAAACCTCTCAGCATGAACATGAAATTCTCTAACTCTAGGTAACCTGCTTACCCTGTTCTTTACTCATCTCCTTTTGATATACCCAGGTCCTCTCACATGCATCCTTCCTTCCAAAGCCCTAGCCTCCTATCATCTAATTTTGTTTACCCTAGTGCCATCTGCCCATCATCCACACTCCTCTCACTCTGTCCTCTCCACCCATCACCTCCCAGCCTCTACCACCATTTCCACCCTTCCCTCCTTGACCTGACACCACCTGTCAATCAGACTCCTCATCTGAATCCACCTATCGCTTGCAAGCTCTTGCCCCAACCTCCCCTTTACTGCCTTATACTGGCTCTCTCCCCTATATTCTTTCACTCTAAAGGATCTGAATTGCAAGGTTAACTCTCTATTTCTCTGCACAGTGCTGCCTAACCCACTGAGCTCCTCCATCTGCCTGACATTTTTCCCCTAATGTTAACTGCCTCAGCAGTAATATTGTCAATAAAGTTTGGATCCAATGAAGATGGTATTAGTAAAAGGTGATCAAAATGATGGGAATCTGGAATTTGGCAGATCAAAAGTAATTTGGTGTGGAAATATGTTGCCTGATGTACCTCTGATAGGCCAAGCTTCCTTTAAGAGCTTATTGGGTTCACAAGGAGTATGGATTGCATATGATTTGTATACCAGCTCAAAATGATCCACCATTTCCTCTCACGCTGACCAGCCCACTCATCCTCCACTACACTAAACCTGCGTGAATCACTGCAGCATTCGGTGATCCTTTGATCTCTGTCTCAGAGGCCGATGTCAGAACATCTTTCACAAGGGTGAACCCTGACTGGGCGTCAGGCCATGATGGTGCTCTGAAAACCTGTGCCAACCAACTCAAGGGAATGTTCAAGGACATCTTCAGCTTCTCTCTGCTGCAGTTGGAGATTTCCACTGGCTTTGAAAGGGAGACAATAGTACTAGTGACGAGGAAGAACAGGGTAGGCAGCTTCAACGACTAACACCCAGTGGCACTTGCATATACTGTAATGGAGTGCTTTGAGACGTTGATAATGGCTAGAATCAACTCCTGCCTAAGCAAGGACCTGCTTTTGCCTATCACTATAGGTCAACAACAGATGCAATTTCACTGGCTCACCACTTAGCCTTGGATCACCTGGACAATAGCAATATCTATGTCAGGCTGCTGTTTATTGATTACAACACAGCATTCAACACCATCACACCCTCAGTGCTAATCAACAAGCTCCAAAACCTGGTCCTCTGAACCTTCTTCTGTAACTGGATCCTTGACTTCCTCACCAGGAGACCACAGATTGTGTGGATTGGAAATAACATCTCCTTGCTGACAATCAACACGCAGCACCTCAAGGATGTGTGCCCACTGACTGCTCTACTCTCTACACCCACAATTGTGCCTATTGTTGGCAGAATTTCAGATGATCATGAAGAGGCATACAGGAGCGAGACAAATAAGCTGGTTGAGCGGTGTTGCAGCAACAATCCTGCACTCAACATCAGCAAGACCAAAGAATTGATGGTGAACATCAGGAAAGGGAAGTCAAGGGAATACACATCTGTCCTCAGTGAGGGATGAGAAGTGGAAAGGCTGAGCAGTTTCAAATTCCTGGCTGTCAACATTTTGGAGGATCTATCCTGAACCCAACATATTGATGCAATTACAAAGAGGACACAACAGTGACTATATTCATTAGGAGTTTGAGGATAATTGGCCTGTCACCAAAGATACTGGCAAATTTCTACAGATGTGCTGTGGAGAGCATTCTAACTGGTTACATCACCATCTGTTACAGGGGTCCCCAATCTTCTTTGCACTGCGGACCAATTTAATATTGACAATATTCTTTGCGACCGACCAACGGGGGGGGGTTGTTAATCATGACTGGAATATAGGTGATAAGTCAACTATAAGTCACTTATAAGTGGCTAATAAACTCAATCTCGTTTCTAAAAGGGTTTATCTAACGAATTTAATACTAAACACACAGTGCATATTTTCCTCACATGAATATAGTGATGTCAATTATAAGACACTTATAAGCCAATAGCATCATAACATTTTAAGTTGCGTTTGGGTATTAAACACACAGCACATATTTTCCTGGCATGAACATATAAAATCATTGCAACACACCAATATCGGTGAATCAGTGGGAGCCCTGGGCTTGTTTCCAGCAACAAGACTATCCCATCGAGGGGTGATGGAAGACAGTAATACTTGAAGGGGGTTCCTTATGTCCAGTCTATTCCACTTGGCAGAGATATGATGTTGGAAATGGAAGCAACTTTTCAGTGCTTTCGTGGCTATCTGAGGATATTTAGCCTTGACTTTGATCCAGAATGCTGGCAGAGATGTTATGTCAAACATACTTTTCAGCCTGCTGTCACCTGCAAGCTTGAGGAGTTGATCTTCTTCCTGCGCTGACATGGATGACGCATGCATAATGACCTTGCGTGTATTCAAGTTCAACAGTGGGCGTGATAGGGAATGAGGAAAGGTGCAGCTGACTCATTACAGGGTTACCAGATTGGTTGTTTTGGCATCAATTTCCAGAAATCTAGCTTTCTCCCAAAGTGGGCGGCGTCAGAAAATTCATCCGGCTTTTTGGGTTTTTGGCTTTTTCTATGCTAAAATAATCTGCACGGAAGTTACATACCATCCTTTTTCTAAAACGTTTTCCTTTAAGAAAAATGTTTTTTGGTCAGTTACAGTTGGCAATATTTCTGTCACCAAGAGTCTGGGCAAGAAGGCGCCAATCAGCAAGTCAGCAACATAGTCACGTTGCCAAATCATATCGTTTCCTTGCCGCCCGGTAGCACTGCCTTGCGGCCCAGTGGTTGGAGACCACTGATCTATTATAAAGGGACCATTGCACAGGATTTGAAAAAGCTGCAGAAGGTTGTAAACTCAGCCAGCTTCAAAGGCACTAACCCCCTCAGCATCTAGTCAACCTTCAAAAAGGCAATACTTCAAAAACACAGCATCCATCATTAAAAACCAGGACATGCCCTCTTCTCATTGGTACCATCGAGGTGGTACAGAAGCCTGAAGACGCACGCACTGAACGGTTCAGGAACACCTCCTTTCCTTCCGCCATCAGATCTCTCAATGGATAACAAACCTATGGACACTAACTCAGTTCTTTTCCCCTCTCTTTTTGCACTACTTATTTAATATAATTTTTAAACGTATTTATTGTAATTTATAGTTTTAATTATGTATTGCAATGTACTGCTGTAAAACAACAAATTTCATGACATATACCAGTGGTATTAAACCTGACTGCATGTTTATCCTTCCTCAACGATGTTAAGCCCCACATTAAGTCAGCATGCTGTCTCACAGCTCGAGGATGGTGTTTAATCCAGTCTGACTGTTCTGCATGGAGAAATTATATTCTATGCTCTGGTTTACCCCATGCCCGAGGAATTATATTCAGAACCTAACTGACTTGTTTCGCAGCTTGGCTAGTCACAAAGTCAGAATAATGTTGGAAGATAACTAAGGAACAAAGGAGTACTTGTGTAACCACTAATCAAGGATGTCTGGCAACAGAGTACATATGTGATAACGAATATTTAACCAGCAGCCCCAGACAGTGCTCGGGGCTCACTTGATTGCAGATTTCCCAGGCTCTATGAGCGGGGGCTCTGTAATATCAACTGAGATGAAAGCTTGCTAATAAACAGTATGTAATCTTAAGTAAATGGTGTTTGACAATTATTCCCTGGGTCTGAATTTAAAGTCCTCTGGTAGAGAGGCAGATCTCCATGCCAAAGACGTGCTAGTTAGTAAGTTAAATGGCCAAACATTCAGAAGGAGGGAGACTGATGGGTATAGGAGAGGGAAAATGGGATCAGTGCAGATGGGCGCTTAAGCATGGACAGTTGGTCAAAACTCCTTTTTCCATGTCGCATAACTACGTCCCAATTTCTTGATCCGCCTCCAGGAACTAGGAGGATTTCCAAGGATTCTAAACCCCCCCACCCCCAAACCAAATCCCTCCTCCCTCACAACCTAGATTCCCCCAAATAGATGCTGCTCTGCCTCTATGGGTACCAATGAACTCCTCTGCCATGACATTTGTTTTATCAATGGGACACATTTTCCTTTCAAATTTTTCCAGTTATTTCGGGAGTACATATGAGAGAAAGAAAGATACTGATGAAAGATCTCAGCACAAAATGTCGGCTACTTATTCCTTTCCATAGATGCTGCCTGACCTACTGAGTTGCTCCAATTTGTGCATAGCTCTAATGTTTCTTTTTCTTCCAAGATGCACCTAACACGATCCCAAATGTTACATGGGATGGTGACATTCGAGCAGTTGTATGGGCACCTCCTGCTGGACCCACACTTGATGGTTGTAATGGTAAGCAGAAGAAAATATATACACTTGATACTTTCTCCCCCCACCACCTTCAGAATGCATTATGAGTGTGTGTGTGTGTGTGTGTGTGTGTGTGTGTGTGTGTGTGTGTGTGTGTGTGTGTACTCACAATAGCACCTGTCTCATGTATAGTGTCAAGAAGCCACAAGAAAAGAGAGCCAGGACAAGAGAGAAAAGACAAAGGTCATTCCAACTAATTTGAAAGTTACCAAGCTCGGTACACTAAAGATCATCTACAATCTTGCCTTACTCTAAAAAAAATAGAGTTTTCAAACAATTTACAATCTGACTGCAACCTACCAGTTAGGATAGAGACAAGATTTTGACAAGTCATTTTCTTCCTGTTTTTTTTTTTTGCCTTTCATTCTTCTAAAGTCTATTTCTGTAATCATTCAGTATCCCCTCATACTGAGAGGCATATACGCTATCAAAATTTTTCCCTTCTGAGTAAAGTCCTAAATACTTTATTCCTCTACAGACAAAAATTGGCTGAAGCAAGCTGTGGAATACGAGACAAGATAGTAAACATAAGAAGACAGAAATCAAGAAAGTCTTTCAGTTGACAGATGGATGACTTGCAGAAATGGGCAATTCTGATCAAGAGAAAGTTAATCAGTTGAAGTGTAGAAACCAGAGTTCAGAAAGCTGTAACATGCCCAGACAGAAGATGGAAGCTGCTCTTCAAGCTTGCCTTGGGCTTTATCACAACTCTGAAGGAACTGTTATATTGCCTTAATTTATTCCTCTTCTTTAGCACAGCCTGGCACATTAGTTCTAGTGAAGAGACCTACTATTCACTATACTTTATTCCTTTTGCACTATCAATATCAAACTGCTCTCATTATCCCATTGACTGGAACAATAACCCTGCCCTCACTGTATCACTGATACACCCTCTATCAAACTGTTCTCATTATCCCATTGACTGGAACAATAATCCTACCCTCACTGTATCACTGATACACCCTCTATCGAACTGCTCTCATTATCCCATTGACTGGAACAATAACCCTACCCTCACTGTATCACTGATACACTCTCTATCAAACTGCTCTCATTATCCCATTGACTAGAACAATAATCCTACCCTCACTGTATCACTGATACACCCTCTATCAAACTGCTCTCATTATCCCATTGACTGGAACAATAACCCTGCCCTCACTGTATCACTGATACACCCTCTATCAAACTGCTCTCATTATCCCATTGACTGGAACAATAACCCTACCCTCACTGTATCACTGATACACCCTATATCAAACGGCTCTCATTATCCCATTGACTGGAACAATAACCCTGCCCTCACTGTATCACTGATACACCCTCTATCAAACTGCTCTCATTATCCCACTGACTGGAACAACAAACCTACCCTCACTGATACACCCTCTAACCTTTTTATCCTCCCCTCACTTTCTCTGCAAAATGAAACTGACTTGTTTTTAAACACAGGCGATTCTATAAATGCTGGAAGCCAGAGCAACACACACAAAACACTGGAGGAACTCAGCAGGTCTTCAGACAGAGTCCTAATGAAGGGCCTCAGCCCAAAATGTCGACTGTTTATTCATTTCCATAGATGCTGCCTGACCTGCTTGTCATTTTGTGACTTAAATTTTATCTTTTTTACCTCAGTACAATGAAGGGCCTTTCACCTGTAGTATAAACCATGCCTCTTTCCACAAATATTTTCTGATCTTTAATGCTTCAAGTATTTAGTATTTCAGATTTCCAGCATCTTCTATTTTTTGTTTTCTAATTTCCTTAAATGTACTGCTACTCAGGACTAAAAACAAACACAGCTTTAGTTACAGTGCTACACCTACTGTACAGAGGAAAGTGATAGTGGAAATTTAGCTTTAAAAATTAAATGTAAGTATCAAAGACTTCAAAAGTCAAGGAGGAACTTTGCATATAAATGCAATATTGCTCTATGCAAGGCTCTCTGTTGGAGAACTGCACAGTGAAATAAGATGACGCCTAACTGTAAACAATGTTCATTCCAAGTCTCGGCTTTACCTTAACTAGATGATCTGCACTGTATTTTTCAGGACATTACGCTAATAACATTTGTGTGTATGGCCCAAGAGATCTAAAATGGATCATTCAACAGCCAGACATGTTTGCCAACAAGTTTGAACAGACGACAAACCCTCTAACTGTGGCGTGCATGGAGCAATGGCACAGGGAACGTGTACTCAGTCAAACATCAGAAATCATACAGTCACACTGGCACCTGAAGAATTAAAGGTACTTTAGTATTGTAAATAGATCCAATTATTGAGAATGCATTTGATCAAAAATTCCAGTGGCAGCTGTCTCCTTCATCAATTCTGAAACCTGGAGCGGGGTGGGTGGGGGGGAATGCGGCTAAAGTCAGAGGTCCAAGGCACAGGCTGATACAGACCAAGTGTGCTAACATGGGGGAGAAAGTTCACTGTGTTTTACTTCCTGCCTCCTAGAAAATTATACTACATGCTGTCACATCCTGATGCTTTTTGCAATCCAAAGATTCTTCTGAAGTCAGGATGAGGCATAAAACTTGATACTTAAGATTGTTTTATTACGTGTTACAAGAGCAAAGATGATGAGCAGGAAGGTGTTGAGAGACAATGAAAAGAGAGACTAAAAGTAGTGTGGTCTTCCCATACCAAACTACTGAGAAAAGAAAACTCTATTGATAACAGTTAACCAAATAACATAGACAGATTCAAGTAAGATGACACCCCCCACTGAAACCAAGAAGTTTCCAAAAAATACAGTGGCAATGCAACCACTGCACAATCACATGTATACTGTGGCATGCAAAAGTTTGGGCACCCCGGTCAAAATTTCTGTTACTGTGAATAGTTAAGTGAGTAGAAGATGAACTGATCTCCAAAAGTCATAAAGTTAAAGATGAAACATTCTTTTCAACATTTTAAGCAAGATTAGTGGATTATTTTTGTTTTGTACAATTTTAGAGTGAAAAAAGGAAAGGAACACCATGCAAAAGTTTGGGCACCCCAAGAGGTTTGAGCTCTCAGATAACTTTTACCAAGGTCTCAGACCTTAATTAGCTTGTTAGGGCTATGGCTAGTTCACAGTCATCGTTAGGAAAGGCCAGGTGATGTAAATTTCAAAGCTTTATGAATACCCTGACTCCTCAAACCTTGTCCCAACAATCAGCAGCCATGAGCTCATCCAAGCAGCTGCCTAGCACTCTGAAAATTAAATGATGCCCACAAAGCAGGAGAAGGCTATAAGAAGATAGCAAAGCATTTTCAGGTAGCTGTTTCTCAGTTCATAATGTAATTAAGAAATGGCAGTTAACAGGAATGGTGGAGGTCAATTTGAGGTCTGGAAGACCAAGAAAACTTTCTGAGAGAACTGCTCGTAGGATCGCTAGAAAGGCAAATCAAAGCCCCCGTTTGACTGCAAAAGACCTTCAGGAAAATTTAGCAGACTCTGGAGTGGTGGCGCACTGTTCTACTGTTCAGCAACACCTGCACAAATATGACCTTCATGGAAGAGTCATCAGAAGAAAACCTTTCCTGCGTCCTCACCACAAAATTCAGCGTCAGAAGTTTGCAAAGAAACATCTAAACAAGCCTGACGCATTTTGGAAACAAGTCCTGCGAACTGATGAAGTTAAAATAGAAATTTTTGGCCGCAATGAGCAAAGGTATGTTTGAAGAAAAAAGCATGCAGAATTTCATGAAAAGAACACCTCTCCAACTGTTAAGCACGGGGGTGGATCGATCATGCTTTGGGCTTGTGTTGCAGCCAGTGGCACGGGGAACATTTCACTGGTAGAGGGAAGAATGAATTCAATTAAATACCAGCAAATTCTGGAAGCAAATATCCCACCGTCTGTAAAAAAGCTGAAGATGAAAGGAGGATGGCTTCTACAACAGGATAATGATCCTAAACACACCTCAAAATTCGCAATGGACTACCTCAATAGGCGCAAGCTGAAGTTTTTGCCATAGCCCTCATAGTCCCCCGACCTAAACATCATTGGAAATCTGCGGGTAGACCTCAAAAGAGAAATGCATGCAAGACGGCCCAAAAATCTCACAGAACTAGAAGCCTTTTGCAAGGCAGAATGGGTGAATATCCTCCAAACAAAAATTGAAAGACTCTTAGCTGGCTACAGAAAGCGTTTACAAGCCGTGACACTTGACTAAGTACTGACCATGCAGGGTGCCCAAACTTTTGCTTCGGGCCCTTTTTCTTTTCTGTTATTTTGAAACTGTAAAAGATGGAAATAAAAAAGTAATCTTGCTTAAAATATTAAAGAAATATGCCTTTCGGAAATCAGGTCATCTTTTACTCAGTTAGCTATTCACAGTAACAGAAATTTTGACTGGTTTACCCAAACTTTTGCATGCCACTGTATAATTTGAACTACAAAAATTATCAATTCTTCAACCTAATCCAGGATATGAACACCCTATACATAAGAGGCAAGTCTTGGGAAGACTGGTGAATCTCTGGACTGTAGGCATCTTTTGAGGGGTTGGAACTGAAGAGGGCACTTCACTATGTCTTCACACCATCAACACTCCATCTCCCCTTTAAACCACAACAATTGGGGAATGGATTAAACCGAGCAGAACGAGAAGCACTGAGCTGACTCTCTCACTGTATTAGTAAAGTCAGCTTGTGCCTACTCACTCTCACATCACAGCTCTTCCTGTGATTCTCTCCTGCACACTGTTTTTCCATTTCTAATTAATAGAAGTGCAGGTGCAACCCTGCACTGTGCAACATTGTAAAAAACACGATGCAGTAATTTACTGGAGGAACTTCGTAGGTAAAGCAGCATCTGTGGGAGGAAAAAAAAACTGTTGGGGCTTCAATCTGAAATTCTGCATCAAGTTCCAAACATTGAAAACTCCTTTTCTCCCAAAGACTCTGCTCAATCTACTAATTTCCTCCAACAGAATGTTTGTTGCTCCAGATTGAATCTGTAGTCTCGCCTATCTCCATTGAAACAACAGTATCAATAGGAGTTACATTCAATTGCCCAGAAAATCCACCACAGCCAAAGGCCTATGAGTGCAAGATTATCAGTTTTATTTTACATACAGAGGAACAATAATAGAAAGCAAAGCTCTGCACTGTGTACTCTGTCAAGGCCTTTAGCCAAATATCCAGCTTCGTCTTATGATTCAGCAGTTTTGTTTGAAGAAAGGATGAAAATTGAAAAATGTATTTTGGTCAACTGAAATGCCAGTTCCTCAGGAATCCTCTAAAAATATTTTTCAATGCTATCTTTGCTGATAGATTAGTCAATTAGATTTTTGTTTACTCAAGGTCAAGGGGTTCTTACAGAAACTTACAAAAATATAAGAGTGCTGGCTAGACCAACTGCAGGAAGGGAGTTCCCAACAAGTGGGAAGTCCAGGACAGGGAGTCATAATCCAAAGATGAAGGGAACCAGATGAGTGACCAAGATGAAGACAAAGATGAGGAGAAATTTCTGTTCCCAGAGGGCAATGATAATGTAAAATTCTCAACAGAAAGATGGCTTTTTTTTGAAATTTCCTGTATCATTTCCATCCAATATAGATAGCCTCCCAGTTATACTCTTCATCTCAAGTGAAAAGATTCTGAAGATACAAAATACAGCATCAAAATTAAAGATTCCCTTTCCCAAAGAAATAAGCTTTGTACCTGCAACCACATCTTCAAATAATATACATAATTTACATATCAACCTTTAATTAATTCTGCAAGCCATGTTTTGAGGTTATTCTTGTAAATTAACCTATAAATGTATAGTATTAATTTGTTGAATCATAATGCACTGCCTCCAAAATCAAATATCCCTCTGTAAGCATGGTGCAAAAGCCTAACTTTGAACACCAGTTACAGTCTGCCCAAACAATATATTTTTGTAATCCTTCTTGAAATTAAGACAGACATTGGTCATTTTTCACTAGAATTTAGTATTTGGAAATAGAAAAAGTATTCAAAAATTTTGAGTTAGAAAGCAGGAAACCATACATCAGATTTGTCTAACATCTGTCACAGGGAAAACGTTTGAAGCTACTTTTGAAAGTATAGTAGTGCCCTTACAAAAAATTCAAGGTAATTATGTAAAGTCATCATGTTTTGGGATAGGGAAATCTCATCTGACCAATGGATTTTTTTTAAAACAACTTATACTGTGGGTAAAAGATAGATAATTAGATTTCCAGAAGGCATCCTGCAAAGCTCTGCCAAGTTATTATGGAAGATACCTGCTCACGATGTAGGAACTAACATATTGGCCTGGAACAGGGATTCCCAACCTGCCTCCATGGACCACTTGCCTAATGGTTTCAGTCCATGGCATGTCAACGTTTGGGAACTCCTGGCCGAGAAGAATAATTGCCTAACAGCAAACAAGCATAATTGTACCTTTTTCTGTTTGGCAAGATGCAACAAAGTAAGGTGCTGCGGGGATCGGAGCTGAGGCTTCGTCTATTAACAACTTATATAAATGTGTTGAATGAAAGTATTGAAGGTGTGGCTGCTAAATTTGCAGATGACACAAAGATTGACTAGGAAAGTAGTGAAGGGGTCTCAAGGCATTTACAAAGGCACATAGAAAGGTTAAGTAAATGGGCAAGGATCTGGCAAATTGAAACATTAAGTTTTGAAAGGAAAAATTTAAAAAGGAAGCATAATCTAAATGATGAGAAAATACAAACGAATCGGTGCTTCAGTGCATAATTTGCAGATGATAGGGAGGCACACAGTTGCCTTCTAGGTTAGAACAGGTGAAGTGGTGCAGATACGAAAGGCTAGCCTCAAAGAAAGACAGGGATAAAAATAGGAACAATGAGCCAGACAATATTGTAGAGAACTGGTGTAGGTCTGTAAACATGGGACATGATTAGTGGGTATGCAGCGTTGGGTGCACTGGATGAGAAAGTACAGCAGGATAGAAAGGCATAATCAGTACTGGGGGATGATCAAGATAATCTCAGTTACTGAATGCTGAGAATATGGAATCAAGTGGAAATTAAGAAACTGAAGCAACAGTAATCTGAGAATCTAAAATTATACATACCATTGGAGAGAAGTAGAAGTAAGGATCAACAAGTTGAAAATTTAACAAGACAGAAGGAAACCTCTTAGAAGGTTACAATGAATACTGTTCTCCCCATTTATGAATATTTTACAGATTTATTGTACACATTCAACATATTTGTTAGAATGACTTTCAATTACTTACCTTGTGACAAACTTGAGTTTTTATCTCTTTCATAGCACGGTCCGAGAAGACACAGCCACAAGCACGAAGATAGCAAAATCTATCAGGAAATCAGTCAGATTACAAACTGCAGCGATGATTAAATGCAATGTTTTAATAACATTGAGTTATTGCAAATATTGGTTTTAAATAAATTATCTTTAAAATGATTGATAAAAGATCCTCCAAGTGAACCTTTCCACCTTTGATGGAAAAGAAACACAATTCCCATGAATTTGAAAAGGATGACAAACCAAATCAAATAACAGTCTATGAAAGGGGAGAGAGCCTCATGATAAGGTGTCATGACGACAACCTTTACCTCAATGTCAACAACAGAAACTGGTCACTGACTTCAGGAAAGCAGGTGGGGGGGGGGGGGAGTTAGTGAACATGCTCCTGCTTACATCAGTGATGCTGAGGTCAGGAGGGTTGTGGGCTTCAAGTTCTTTGAAATAAATATCACCAATACCCTGCCTTGATCCAACCACCTAAACACATCACTCCCTATACATCCTCAGGAGGTTAAAGAGATTGGACATGTCCCAGCTATTACTTTTACCGATGCATCAGAAAATAATGATGGCTTGGTATAGTAACTGCTCTGTCCAAGACCACAGGAAACTGCAGAGTTGGTTGGACACAATTTCATTACAACAGTGCTTTGAAGTTGTACAGTACAAGGGAGAACAATAACAGAATGCCAAGTGAGGTGTTACAGTTGCAGAGAAAGTGCAAGCGGGTAATAAGGTGCAAGGCCATGATAAGGTAGATTGTGAAGTTAAGAGTCCATCTTATCATACAAAGTAGTCTTGTAACAGTGGGTTAGAAGCTGCCCATGAGCCTGCATCCTCGAGGAAATCAGCTTCACATCCGTGTCTACATTTCTTGCTGCTTCACTAAAGCAGGCAATATTATCAAAGAACATTTCCACCCAGACATTCTCTTTTTACCCTCTCCCCCACTGGGTAAAAGACAGAAAAGCCTGAAAGCACATATACAAGGATGAAGGACAGCTTCTATCCCACTGTCACAAAATTACTTTTATGATAAAATGGACTCTTGACCTCACAATGTACTTTATCATGGCTCTGCATCTTATTACCTGCCTGCACTTTCTCTGCTCCAGGGGTGTTAGTCAACAACGAAGCATTATACAGATGTTGTTTTAATTTACAGGGGGAAAAATATTTGCCCATTATTTTCCACACTGCAGAAAAGATAGCCTGACAGAAATAGAAACTGTCAGAAAGCAAAAGTTACTAAACATGAAATGAATATGTACAATAATTGACGAAGATAAATAGCCATTTTCACATTGTGAAACGGTAGCTAAACAAAACAACTAACAAAAGGTACAAGATGCAAAAAAATCTTGCCCCTCAGGAGTCATGTCAAGAGGGAGGTCATACACAATTGAGAGGAGGCCATGAAAGTTATAGCAGCAGATGAATTTGCTTTATTATACCCAAAAAAAATCACTGCACTTCTGCTGTCAGCCAAATTGTGTCTTGAAATACAGACAGACAATTTTAAGGTCAAAGATAAATCAAATTCAAACAACTTACTTCTGTCGCCCATTCATTTCCAAACCAACCACAGGACAGATGAAAGCAGCACAGTGCAGGTCTTCAAACTTATCACCTTTTGTGTTGGCCTTGTCACCCTTCCAAGCTGGATTATTGGTCAGATTTAGCTCCTTGACATCCTGAGGATTATATAAAAAAAAACCATGGAATATCCTGGTCTAATTAACTCTTTCCTAATAAAGGGGTAGGTTATGTCAACTTCCCTCTTCACAAAGTGCTTATTCAAGGCATATTAAAATCCAAAATCCATCTCAAACCTGGAAATTTGTATTATTAATTTGCATCATTGCTCCAGGAGTATTAGTCAGCCAAAGAACAGAATATACTTTATTCTACAATTGTCTCTACTCAACATATCTAAGTGAATGAAGGGGACTCCAATCTATGGTAATATCTGTAGCAGGAATTACATTATAGACTCTTAGAATTTACTTCTGTAGTTTATTGGTCCTCTACTACCAGAGAAATAAATATACTTTCCTCTTACAATGTCCAAGCAAGTTGAGCTATTATTTCTCAATCACCTTGGATCAGCTTTATACCCTACAGAAGTGTCAATTCAAGTGGGCTTTGGTACCCTTTTTAAGCCCATTCAGCATTGCCAACACTTTGCCAATTAAACAGTAACGTATCCGAGATATCCAAACACACTTATGCGCAGACTCCAGGATTTACTGAATGATGATGCCACAACTGTCTCTATATTGCTTCACTTGACTCCATTTTTCTGGGAATTACCACTGAGATCCAATGTGTATGTTCAATTTTCTCTCTTGGGGACAGCACAGGAGTACAGCTGATTAAGATACTGTCTCACAGCTTCAACCCTGAGCTTGATGCCGTCTGTATGGAGTTTGCACATTATCCTTGTGACAGCATCACCTTCCTCTGAGAGTTCTAGTCTTCTACCACATCCCAAAGATGTATGGGTTGACAAGTTAATTTACCCCTGTAAACTTCACCCAATATGTCAGTTGCCATGATTGAACAGCACAGCAGGCTTGATGGCCTGAGTCTGCTCCTATGTCTTACGGTAGAATCGGGGCGGGGGCAGTGTAAAATTGGATTAGTGTAAATGATTAGCATGGAACTGATGTGCCAAAAGGCTTATTTCCAAGTTACATCACCAAGGGTCTCTGGGCATCTCTGATTCAGGATCAAAAATCACAGGTTTCCAAATCAGAATTTTTGGTCAACATATACAGTGGATTCCAGTTAAATCAGATGAGTACATTTTGCCCCAATTAAGCAGTTGACCCAATTAGCCAAAGCTTCAAGGAAGTAGTCATAAATGTCTATTAAAAAAAACTGTAATAGATTTTATATTTAAATGAAATACCAAACAAATTGGAATACTACCAATAGTACTACAATACTATAAAACTGTGTATTAGGTCCTAATAGTAATCAGAGGAATTTATCTAGTGCACAATAAACAAAATCAGCTTGGACGCTAGTACAGATGATGGACTGCCTTCATACAATGCTATTGACATTGCATCCTCCAAATCCACAAACACATGCAACTGATGGTATTGAAAAACTAATCACTCTAAGCACAGTATAGCATCTCACGGCTACACAAGTGTGCATGACTGATGTTAGTTAGAACCTGTTTGGCAACCATTTCAGAGCACAATGGTAGCGTAGTGGTTAGCATGGCACTATTACAGCTTGGAGTTGCAGAGTTCAGAGTTCAATTTGTGGGTTAGTGGGGCGGAGCGGCTCGAAGGTCCTACACCACGCTGTATCGCTAAATAAATAAGATAAAGTCTCTTACCCCAACTAAGTGGCATAGTATCCCAAATAAACAAAGGGAATCCCAATTATTTTCTCGATTAGTTTTTGTAGTTTAAGAGTTGTCCCAAATAAGCGGCTGCCTCAATTAACCGATACCCAATTAACCAGAATCCACTGTATCAAATATGCATTAATTCAGTAGTTATTCTAATATATCACAGCTTCCACTGTTAACAAAATGTTACTTACAGCTTTCCCAAATGCAAAAGATTGTCAGGGAGATTTTAAAGGGTACATACTGCACCAAAATGCCAGCTAGATCGCACCACTGAACTAGGATAGGATAGGCCTTGTGTAACAGTCTCAGCTAACGTGAACAACAGGATCCCAAGGCACAGATTCCAGTTTGCTGGCCTGCCCCTGCACAGTCCAGTCCTGTAGTCACAATCATAGTCCTTCACTTCAAGAGAATGCTAGTGTTTCCAACAAGCTCAAAGCTCTCAAAGCCCATCAAATGGTTTATCAAAAGCTGCACAAATACTTTTTTAGCTACACCGAACAATTTATAGTATGAACATTAAGTCCATGTACCATTTTATCTTACAAATTTGCCTTTAAGTGCTAAGACTTGTTTAAAAATCCTGAATGGAGAAACAACCCAAAATGGTCAGATATACTCTCAATAAAGTCAGTTTTATGAATGTTCATTCATGAATTTATGCAGAAAATTCCAAACCAGAGCACCACCCCCCCACCCCCAAAACCTTTCCCTTTACCTAAAATCACCAGGAACCTATGAAGATTGTAAAACCAACCATTATACCAAGAAATTATATATGTACTATTCCTTACTAAAAAATGACTAGATCAAAATAACAAATGCTATTTGTGAGGATGTAAATGTCACTGCAGCATCAGTTACCCATGTACACAAACTGCAATGTTAATGCCACTTTTCAATTGGAATCGTAGTTTCAGAGGTACATATGAAACAAAATCCTCAGAATTTCCTATTTAAACACTTCACAAGACAAGATCACAAGACAAAGGAGCAGAAGTAGGCTATTCGGCCCATCGAGTCTGCTCCGCAGCTCCCCCATGAGCTAAACTATTCACCCATCTAGTTCCAATTTCTGGCTTTTTCCCCATATCCCTTGATACCCTGACCAATTAGATACCTGTCAATCTCCCCCTTAAACACCCTCAATGATCGGGCCTCCACAGCCATACGTGGCAACGAATTCCACAAATCCACGACCCCCTGGCTAAAAAAATTTCTCCTCATCTCTGTTTTAACTGGGTACCCTCTAATTCTAAGACTATGGCCTCTTGTCCTGGACTCAACCACCAAGGGAAACAACCTTTCCACATTTACTCTGTCCAAACCTTTCCACACTTACTCTGTCCAACCCTTTCAATATTCGAAATGTTTCTATGAGATCCCCTCTCATTCTTCTATACTCTAATGAATACAGTCCAAGAGCCGACAAACGCTCCTCATATGTTAGCCGCTGCATTCCAGGAATCGTCCTCGTAAATCTTCTCTGAACTCTCTCCAACATCAGTACATCCTTTCTAAGATAGGGGGCCCAAAACTGCACACAGTATTCCAAATGAGGTCTCACTAGTGCCCCACAGAGCCTCATCAACACCTCCTTACTCTTATACACTATTCCTCTTGAAATGAATGCCAAAATAGCATTCGCTTTCCTTACCGCCGATCCAACTTGGTGGTTAACCTTTAGGGTATCCTGCACGAGGACCCCCAAGTCCCTTTCCATTTCCGATTTTTGAATTTTCTCCCCATCTAAATAATAATCTGCCCAATTATTTCTTCTTCCAAAATGTACAACCATACATTTGTCAACGTTGTATCTCATCTGCCATTTCTTTGCCCACTCTCCTAAACTGACTAAGTCTCTCTGCAACTTTTCAGTTTCTTCAACATTTCCTGCTCCTCCACCTATCTTGGTGTCATCCGCAAACTTAGCCACAAAACCATTTAATCCATAATCCAAATCATCGATATACATCGTAAAAAGAAGCGGCCCCAACACCGACCCCTGCGGAACACCACTAGTAACCAGCAACCAATCAGGATCCCTTTATTCCCACCCTTTGCTTTCTGCCTATCAGCCAGTGCTCCACCCATTTCAATATCTTTCCTATAATTCCATGGGCTCTCATCTTATTAAGCAGCCTCATATGCGGCACCTTATCGAAGGCCTTTTGAAAATCCAAATACACAACATCCACAGCCTCTCCCTTATCAATCTTATTTGAGATTACCTCAAAAAATTCCAATAGGTTGGTGAGGCAGGATCTTTCCTTCATGAAACCATGCTGGCTTCGGCCTATCTTGTCATGCACTTCCAGGTATTTCATAACCTCGTCCTTGAGGATTGACTCCAATATCTTTCCAGCTACCGATGTCAGACTAATAGGTCTGTAATTTTCTTTTTGCTGCCTCCTTCCTTTCTTAAATAGCGGAACTACATTTGCGACCTTCCAGTCCTCCGGCACCATGCCAGAGTCTATTGATTCCTGGAAGATCATTTCCAATGCTTCCACAATCTCCAAGGCCACCTCCTTCAGAACCCTTGGGTGCACCTCATCCAGACCGGGAGATTTATCTATTCTTAGTCCACTTAGCTTCCCAAGCACTTTCTATCTAGTAATCTTGACTGTACCTAATTCTATTCCCTGATACCTCTGGCTATCAGGTATATTGCTCATGTCTTCCACTGTGAAGACCGATGCAAAATACTCATTCAGTTCTTCCGCCAACTCTTTGCTATCCATTATAATTTCTCCAGCATCATTTTCAATCGGTCCTGTATCTACCCTTGTCACTCTTCATATACTTAAACTTAGTATCCTTTTTTATGTTAATTGCCAACTTCCTTTCATAATTCATCTTTTCTTTCCTAATGACTTTCTTAGTTTCCTTCTGCAAGTTTTTAATAAGTCTCCCAGTCCTCATTTTCCCACTAATTTTTGCTTCCTTGTACACCGTTTCTTTTGCTTTTATTTTTGCCTTCACCTCTCTCGTTAGCCACATTTTTCCATTCATGATTTTCTTTTTTCTTGGAATATATTTTTCCTGCATTTTCCTTATTTCTTGTAGGAATTTCATCCAATTCTGCTCTGCCATCCCTCCAGTTAGCTTACTTTTTCAATCGACTTGGGCCAGTTCCTCTCTCATAACACTGTAATTTCCCCAGTTCCACTGAAACATCGATACACCTGATACCAGCTTCTCCTTTTCAAATTTGAAACTGAACTCAATCATATTATGATCACTACTTCCAAGGGGTTCCTTTACCTCCAGCTCCCTAATCGCCTCAGGTTCGTTACACAGCACCCAATCCAAAACAGCCGGTCCACTGGTGGGCTTCTGGACAAGCTGCTCCAAAAAGCCATCCTTAAGAGCATTGCTTTTGCCTATCCCCAGAGATCACCCATCCTGGACAGCAAAGACTACTATCATGTGTGACGGGGACCTGAATTACCCCTATGAACTGTGCTTTTGAAAAAGAGAGAGAGAGGTGCCCAACACAAACACCTTGTTAAAAAAGAGGGAGGGGGAGGGGGAGGGGGAGGGGGAGGGGGAGGGGGAGGGGGAGGGGGCGCGGCGAAGACTGCTCACAGCCTGTTTATACTTTCTACAAGGACGCTGCCTGCTTGGAAATTCTTACAGAGAGGGAGGGGAGGAGCTGTTTGAGAGACAGTTGGTATTCAGCACGGAGAGATAAATAGAAGGTCAGATGATAGACCTGGAGGCACATGGTTTTGGACACTGAATGAGCTTTGTTGTGCCCACAGAAAAAGTGGGTTTTGGAGGATCGATCAGGCGGATCGATCTGTGGTTCTTGCATTGTGAAAAGGGTGTGACAGGTGGGGAGTTACTCGTGTGTCCAACCCTCACCTGGGTTGATAATTCCACCACAGAAGAACGGTCCCCTTTGTTGTGGTCATAGTCGGTGACTTCTAAAGAATTTCTGAGGACAACGGGAAGATCAACGGCGTCAGCTCACCTGAAGACTCAAATCTCTCTCTCTCTATCCATCACTATTCAAACTCAATACCACAAACTGAACTGAACTTTACTCATCATAGACTATCTATTTACCCCTAGATTTGAAGCAGTTTGGTTTTCATATATTTCCACATATATATATATATATATATACACACACACACACACACACACACACACACACACGTATACATACACACACACACATTGCTAACCTGTTTGATATATCTGCATTTATATTACTGTATTGTGTAGTTACTAATAAATACCATTAGTTAATAGCAATACTGGACTCCAAAGTGTTTTCTATTTCTGCTGGTTCTTTAACTTGTCACGGGGGGTACATGACACATGCAATTCCACTATGCTCAAAGTCAACCTTTGGGAAATCTAATAGAAAAGATAGTAGCTAAAGAGGTTGTCAGTGTTAGAGTGAGTTTTTTTTGGGTAAATGATTTGTTTACACTTAAATGACTTTGGCCACCAGACTTCTATTTGACAAAGTACTGTGGATTGAGTCCACCACAATGGGCTTCCTAAAAGGTGTGAATATCAGATTTAATGCTGTAGTTTCGAAGACAGTATTGTCTATACATTATAAATATTAATGGTCTTCTATGTTAGCATGTAAAATGCCAAGTGAATCCTAAAGGCTGTGGATACCAACCCAAACATGTTGGCGTCGGAAGGAAAGGATGGTGTGATATTTTGTATGTAGCTTCAAAGGGAAGCATTGTCTATGCATTGTAACTTTTTAAGTAGCAATTGCCTTTGTGCTTAGCATATAAATATCAAGCCCACATTGTGCTAGCAGACTTTTCTGCGGAAAGCATCTCCATCCGTATGATGCCTGCCGTACCTTGTGTGGAATAAAGAAGCTGCTTTGTATCTACCAGTGACTGTCTCTCCAGTGATTTCATCCACGCCACAACAGTCAGTCAATCTAAGAATACGCCAGAGAGAAGGTTGCACTCGACTGATGATCGAGAAGGAAACAAGAAAGGTTTTACTGTGGTGATACACTGTCTGTAAAATTAATGCAACAACAGGAATTCTGCAGATGCTGGAAATTCAAGCAACACCCATCAAAGTTGCTGGTGAACGCAGCAGGCTAGGCAGCATCTCTAGGGAGAGGTACAGTCGACACTTCAGGCCGAGACCACACAGCTTTTCTCTCTCCACAGATACCACCTGACCTGAAATTCACATCCTCTACAAATCCCTTTTGTTTCTTCTAGCAGTCCCTCAGTAATTGACCATTTATAAATAATACATCACTGGTGCAACTCTAGCTTTACTGTATCATGGACATTGTTTTTATCCTATCCACCTTCCTTAACCTTACTTTCTCTTGCCTGGCTCCAATAATGAGCACAATAAAGCAACCATAGAATTGGGAGAACCCCACATCTTGAATGGCAAGAAGAGAAAGCGGCACATGAGCAGAAGAGTGGCACATGGCTGGAATCAATGCCAGTTGGGCTAACAAGAACAGATGATAACATGGGCCAGAACCATATTCTGTTCCAAAATAATTGATTAAGAATCAAAAGTTTAATTTAAGCAGTTCCAACTAAAATTAACAGTTAAAATTTACAATTTTGATTGAAAAATTCAGCACCAAATAGAGATTAAATGAATTGTTAAATCTCACTAAAACTTTAAATTTGAGAGTTTTTGCCAATATTACGATAGCACAAATAATCAAATAGTTACATTTTCAAGATTTAGTAAAACAGATTAGTTAACGACTGTATCACCAAAATACAATATCATACTGGATGAGATTGCTTCAAATACGACTCAAAGATCTGTCAAATGCACTGTTACATCTTTGACAGAACCCATGGAGTCACTACTGGTGTGATGCCATATTACTTCTAGACATTGGGAGCAACGTCACCATATGAAGCTATACAATTTATTAAAATACTGCCTCTTTAGCTTGTACCAGCCCACAATGATTAAGTATCTTATGAAATTACCTCAATGATCCTTTTCTTATTGATTATAGCAGCTGGAAACAGGACAAAAGGTTGACATTTACTGCCCTTCAGTTGGTAGTGGGTACCCTAACGAACCATTGCAGGCTTTGTGAAGAGGTAGATTCAGAACTGCTAGACAGGTTGTTTTGGATTTTGGCATAGCAGTAAAAAGAGAACAAAGAACTGAACACAAAGATTTAAAATGACATTGGAAAACAAAAGATGCAGTCTTAACAGCAGAATGGGTTCCCAGCAGCACAGCCAACAACATTAATCTGTTGATTTACAGACTCACCTTAAGGCTCTTAATGTGTTTTGCAGTCTCAATGATGCATTTGTCTGGAGATTTGTCCAACAAATATTCAATGAGAGCATCTTTGTTGTACAATCTGAAAGACAGCAATCAGAAAGAATATAATCTTCAAATTCTAACAGATAAAGAAATGCAACAAAGGGAATCAATTAAACAGTAAATCAAGTTGAATAATAAAAACTAATCACTGAAATAAAGTCAATGAAACTCAAAATTGATTGCAACCTTAAAAGCTTTGAATACCGCGACATGAAAATGGTGACTATGTTTCTCCTGCACAAAAATTTAGTATTCCATTTTCAATGTACTACTGAATAATGTATCAGAAAAATTTATGGGCGTGGTTATATTGTTGGACACAAGTAGGGGCCTCAATCTATTTCAAAGTTTTCACCATCTACCTCTCAAAATTGAAACCCTGCAGCCCAACAAACCCCCTCAAGCACAAGTCCATCTTTTGAATATGGTTGCTCCATATCAAAGGACAACTAGTTCTCCAACTCGGGTTAGTTAACTCTGCTCTCAAGAAAGACACTTTGCTGACCTCTGGCTTTTAATACCAAGAGCCTTTGGCAGGAAATTGGACCAAACAGACTGCAAACTTAATGTATTGGGCTTTGGAATTTGAAAGATCTGACCTACTCAAAAAAAAATGCACTTGTTCCTCTGCCATGTCACATTCATTTGCAGAAATGTTAGAGGAACTCCTTCCATTCATTTTTCAATATACAAATCAACCCAATTTCAGTCTTACAAAATTTTAAAGATACAGGAACCTGTTGGAAATTAATACTAGCTACATAAACCTCCTGCAGAGGCTAGGATATGTGAACCCACTGGGAAGTGGGGGGAAGAGAACATAAGGAACTATCAACGTGTCGGGCTAACACCAATAATAGGGAAAATTGTCCTAATTGATAACGATAAAATAAGAGAACACAATGAAAATGATAGAATTAAGTAGAGGCTTTCATAAAATGAAAATCATATTTGAGGAGGGCTTCCGGGTCATCAAGGGAATGGCGGCATAAGGAAAAGGTCTCTCGACAAAAAAGAAGGTAAACTGCCCCAAAATCGAATTTAGACAAATACTTAAGATTGCATAACTATATTAATAAAAAGGGCAAGGATGATGTTTAAGAACAAGATTAAAAAGTCCGCTCCGAAGGCTGATAAACATAAAGAGACGCAGCAAGGCGACGGGTCTAGCTCCTCCATGGCAAGCCAGGACGGAGATAATGAGGGGGAATCGGTGACTCTGTCTTTGATTCTCGGAGAGATTCGCGAGTTCCGACAAGATAACAGCAAACAGCTGGAAGATATTAAAGGAGAAATAGTAAAAACTAACTCGCGGATAGATGAAGCCGAAGCGAGGATTGTTGGAATTGAAGAGAAGCTACAAAACGCCGAGGAAGTGATAGCAGAAATGCCGAAGCTGCAAGACCAGCTCCAGTGGAAACTAATAGATCAAGAAGGCCGCTCGAGAAGGGAAAATGTGAGGATTTACGGAGTTTCCGAAGGAACTGAAGGTAAACCCGGATTGATGATTCCCTTTGTGGAGGAGCTGCTTAGAGAGAACCTTGATATACCGGCCGCAAAAGACCTACAGAAAGGGCTCACCGCGCGTTGGCACCACAGCTTCCGGCAGGCGCCCAGCCCAGATCGATTCTGGTCAGATTTCTCAGTTACAGAACGAAGGAAGAAGTGCTTAAAAGGGCATGGCAAAATAAAGGCTTCATGTGGAACAACTGTAAAATCAGTTTAGACCACGACTACGCACCGGGGATTCTTGCCAGACGGAAGGAATATACGGA
This sequence comes from Mobula birostris, assembly GCF_030028105.1. Taxonomy (NCBI): domain Eukaryota; kingdom Metazoa; phylum Chordata; class Chondrichthyes; order Myliobatiformes; family Myliobatidae; genus Mobula; species Mobula birostris. The sequence continues at coordinate 26,594,478 of NC_092371.1, read as the reverse complement.
AACACGGAGAGTCCTGAAGGAAAACAACATCAGATTCCAGACCTTGTATCCAGCTCGGCTGAGAGTCTTTTACGACGAAGGGACAAAAACTTACGCTACGGTGGAGGAGGCAACGTCGGACCTGGTGGACCGGGGACTACCTATTAAAGTTATCACCCAACCGGAGTCGCTACTGGAGAGGATTCGGCAGAAGTCGTGGCAGTTAGTGGGGCAAGGACGCTCCACACGAACCAGAGTGTCAAACTACAAGGAAAAGCTGCAAATATTCAGATGCGAATGTATAGAGAATACAGATTAATTAAGAGAAATGACTGAAAAGAGTAAATCGGACTTAAAGGTAAAATGAAAACTTGTAACTGAAAATAAACTAGGCGGAATAACTTGAATGATAGCAATATGGTCGAGACATAAATAGGAGAAAATTCTCTATGATTATTCAAACTGCTGAGGACCTTCTAACACAGGGTGAAGATAGAGGTTAACCCTCTGAACTGAGGCGGGTCGGTGCTCAGGCCTCACTGTGGGAAGTCGGGAAAAATTTTCAAATGTTACACGTTCAAAAATGTCTAGGGTGTGGTTATATGTCTTGGTTTACTGTTGAGAAGGGATTGCTTACTGTTTGGTTAGAAAAGGAGAATGTTTTTTTTCTACTAGAGAAAAATGCAAACTGAATTGGTAAAAATAATTTCCTATAATGTTAATGGGGTTTTTGAATCCAATTAGAAGAAATAAGATTATGTCTAAATTGAAAAAAGAGAGGGCACAAATAGCTTTCCTCCAGGAAACACATATGAGCCAATCTGAACATGGAAAATTAAAAAGAATGGGCTTTAAGCATGTATTTTATTCATCATATAAATTGAGTCACAAAAGAGGGGTAGCTACTTTAATATCAAGTACTCTTAATTATGAACATATTTCAGAGATTAAAGACAAAGAAGGACGGTTTGTAAAAATCACAGGAAGAATAGAAGGTACAGAAATAACATCGCTGAACGTTTATGCTCCTCCAGGTTGTGAAGGGTCATTTTATAGACACATTTTTGACCTAATGGTCAGTTCTCAAGGGATAGTAATTTGTGGAGGGGACTTTAATATTAGATTAAATCCTGTATTAGATTCTTCAAGAATAGTTACTCAGAATAAACCTCTGACTCGGAAAATGAATTCATTGATGGAGGAGTTGGGAATTATAGATGTCTGGAGGGAATTACACCCTACTAGTAAAGATTATACACATTACTCTTTCCCTCATTCAGCCTATTCAAGGATAGACTATTTCTTTATCTTTAATACAGATAGACTCAGGATAAAAAACTGTAATATTGCAACAATTGATCTGTCGGATCATAGCCCAGTCTCTATGTCTCTAATCCTGGAAAGGAAAATGAGGAAAACACTATGGAGGCTAAACTCACATATACTCAATAACCCGAAGGTAATGGAGAGATTAAGGGGAGAAATCAAAGAATATCTAGACCTTAATGACACGGGAGAAACATCACCAGTGATCTCATGGGATACATTGAAAGCTGTACTGAGGGAAAATTATTTCCATTACCACTCACATGAAAAAAATCAATGCACAAAAATTAGCAGACCTTCAAGGAAAATTAAAACAACTTCAAGTTGTAGATAGCAACAAAAGTAATTCAAATCAAAAACAGGAAATTAGGAAATTGCAAAGTGAAATTGACGATATTTATACGTTGGAAACTCAAAGAAATTTTCTTTACCTGAGACAAAAGAATTATGAAGTAGGAGGTAAATCAGCAAGATTATTAACATATAAATTACAAAAACAACAAGCAGACAATACAATTCATAAAATAAAGAATCCAAAGACAAAGCTTGTGGAGAGTACAATAGGGAAAATTCAAGAGAGTTTTGAAACATATTATCAAGAGCTGTACTCCCAACCCCGGGCCCCCAATGAGCCCTATATAGTCAGTGTATTGAATTTTTTAGATCTACCTAAACTTACAGATTTACAAAATGAAAGTTTATTAGAACCAGTAACTGTCAAAGAACTGAACGTGACCATCTCTAGGTTAAAGGCTGGAAAGTTCTCGGGTTCTGATGGGTTTACCTCAGAGTGGTACAAGTCCCTGAAGACACAGTTAGCCCCATTACTACTTAACACCTTTAATTGGATCTTGCAGAGAGGAGAAACTCCACCTTCCTGGAGAGAAGCGATTATTTCAGTTATTCCTAAAGAGGGTAAAGATAAACTAGAATGTGGCAATTATCAGCCAATTAGTGTTCTTAATTTAGATTACAAACTATTTACATCTATATTAGCGTGCAGATTGGAAAAGCTTTTACCTGGCCTAATCCACTTAGACCAGACTGGATTTATTCAACAAAGACAAACACAGGACAACATAAGGAGAACTCTGCACATATTAGAACAGGTTAATAAGAACGAGACAGAGACAATGGTAGTAGGATTGGACGCTGAGAAAGCTTTTGATTCGGTTAGTTGGGCATTCCTATACAAAGTGTTAGGAAGATTCGGCTTTCAAGAAAAGTTTATTAAAGTAATTCAGACTCTATATGACAGCCCTACAGCCCGAATTAAGATAAATGGGGACCTCTCTGACTCCTTCATCTTAGAGAGGGGCACTAGACAGGGATGCCCAATTTCTCCTCTCCTTTTTGCGCTATATATTGAACCGCTTGCCCAACTAATAAGACAGAGCAAAATCGTAAAAGGTATCAAGGTGGCAGGGATTGAACAGAAAGTGGCATTATTCGCAGGTGATGTTTTGGTCTATCTGAGTGAACCAGAAAAATCATTTATAGGATTGTTTACACAGTTGGATGACTTTGGGAAAATATCAGGTTATAAAATAAATCTAAAGTAAACGCAGGTTATGTCCCTAAATTATACACCATCCAAAAAATTGCAGGATACATACGATCTTAAGTGGGAAGCTAAATCATTAAAATATTTAGGAATAACCCTGCCGAAGGATCTTTCAACACTGTCACAGGTAAATTATGGGCCATTAATCTCAGAGATAAAAGCAGATATGCATAGATGGAATCTTATCCCCTTTTTAAGTTTAAATTCAAGGATAAATACTATAAAAATGAATATTCTTCCTCGGTTATTGTATCTTTTCCGTACTTTACCGGTGGGGGTGGATGATAATCAATTCAGGGAATGGGACAAATGGATTTCCCGTTTCATTTGGCAAGGAAAGAAACCTAGAATTCGATATAACACCTTGCAGTTAGGGAAGGAAGGAGGAGGTATGGTTCTTCCTTGCCTGAGAAATTATTTTTATGCCTCACAGATAACCCCTCTGTTATATTGGTGTAATAGGGAATATAAGGCTAGATGGAAGGAAATAGAATTTGGATTAGTTGACAGTTTTCCTCTACAGGCCTCAATAGCTGACAAAGGATTGATGGCCCAGTTGGAAAAATTTAAAAACAGTTGGATAAATCTTACATTAAAAGTATGGCAGAAGGTGGTTAATTCATGTGGAATTAATAACATGTTAAAACTCTTTAGATGGTGTGCATATGATACCGAATTCCTTCCCAACAGAGGAGATAAAAAATTTGAGCTATGGATAAAGAAAGGTCTTGCAACCTACCTCTCATTTACAGATAAAAGAGTATTACAAAGTTTCCAAATCCTGCAGGACAAACATGGCCTAGAACACAATGACTTTTTTAGGTACCTTCAAGTACGAAACTATGTTAACCAGAGTTGTAGATATACAGACCTATCAACAGTAGAATTAGAGTTTTTCAAGATTCTGAATTCAGCTTGCAGTTCAATACCTAGTAAATCAGTTTCTCGATTATATAATGCACTCTCCCATGCTAAAAATGGAAATACACTGTATATTAAAGAGAAGTGGGAGAAAGAAGCGGGGTTGGTACTTTCAGAGGAGGCTTGGGGGAAAATCTGCAGCTTTCAATGGTCCTCGACTAATTCTTTGACTTGGAGAGAACATTGTTGGAAAAACATTATAAGATACTTCAAGACCCCATATCAGGAAAAATATAAAGCTACAAACGTGACGTGTTGGAGAAGGTGCGGCTCCAAGGAGGCAAATCATTTTCATATTTTCTGGGATTGCCCTAAATTAAGTCTATATTGGGAAGGTATTCCTAGAACATTAGTTAAGGTACTTAGGTCCCAGATACCTCTGAACTTTGAGACGCTCTATTTGGGGCATGTATTGTTCCTTGAACAGAAGGAAGATATAAAGTTGCTGCAGGCCCTCTTAGCGGCAAGTAAGAAATCAATCACTAGAAAGTGGCTAAATCCAATACCACCTACATTAAAAGATTGGCACGAAATTATCTTGGAAATATTTAAAATGGAAAAGTTGACTTACTCCCTGAGAATTCAAAAAGAAAAATGTTATCAAATTTGGAATAAATGGATTGAATAAATAACCCCAATGCGAGCAGACTTTAGATGACTCTCCTAATGATTTATACTGCTCTTCTCATCAACACAGTAATATTGCTAACGTAAGCACCCCTAGTCTAAATGTCTTTTTTTTTGGTTTTCTTTTGGAAAATAGAGAATTAACACAAGTAAAGGGAAAGATTTGGGAAAGGGATAAAAAATGAAAAAATTAAGTAAATAAGTACATGGGAATTGGATAATTATGTCTGCGGGCAGGAGCAAGCATGAACAAATTAGGATATAAACACCTACAATGGTTGTTACATAGGCTTACATACAACATTTTGGACCAGTGGAAATGGTCCAGAAGAGTTATATGGAAACTATTATTACCATTTTTCTTAACAACTAATACCATTACTTAGCCTAATAGATTAGAATTACCACAGTACATAATTATCTATTTAAGTGTCTAATTTTCTTTTATATCATCTCAATGTGTACTTAAGAATGTATAATTATAGTTTTATACATATAAAAAAATGGAAAAGGTTGTGTGAAAAAAGTACATGATATTTGTGAATTCCTTATCCAAATAAAAATAAAATTAAAAAAGAAAATCATATTTGAGTATTACTGTTACTGTTTGACTACGTGACTAGTAGAAATAATTAATTGGGAACAGGAGAGTACGTTATATTTAGATTTTCACAAGCCTTTCTACAAGGACCCACACAGATAGTCTGCAAGGTATAGTCAATGGAACTGGGGGCAATGTCCAGTTGTTCACAATAAGGGGAGGACCAGACAGACTGTCAAACAGACTAGTGGGTTATAGCTGACTATATCAACAGCTTGGCTAAGAGGAACAGAGAGCAAAGCATCAAGTATACTACTTTTTTCCAGGCAAGAAGAACTAAGCTGAATAAACAGTGTGATTCATCAAGGCCCTGCACAATTACAAGATCCCTAGACTCCTTTCACAATAAAAGCTAATGTATCATTTGCCCCTCATCTGCTTACTGTACCTGCTTATTGACCTTCAGCAACTTCGTTACAAGGACATGAATAAGAGCTGATTTTACTGAAACTTGAAATTTTGACAGAGCTCAACATGCTGAATGCAAGAAACAAAATTATTCTGACTGAAACCACATAGAACAGAGACAAGGCAGAAGTGGTGGTGAACCTTCGCATTCTCCAATCATTTGTTCAAATCTGAGATTAATTTTTTTTAGATAATAAGAGAATCAACTGATATGGAGATTATAATCAAAAAATGGAAGAAGTAAAGACATCAGCAATCATCTAAATGAATGGTGAATCAGGCTTAAAGGACAGATGATCCATCTCTGCTCTGAATTCTTGTCTTGATGTTTTATATGAATTCTTTTTATGCTTTAATCTAGAGCAGGGTAGCAAATATTTCTGAGAACATGTGCCAAAGTTGGTGATAACCTACGAAAAAAATTCTTCTATGTGCCATTGTAATGTTGAGCAGATATCATTGATTAGTTAATTAACAATAATTATGGACTTTAAGAACAAAGGATGAGTCCTGTTGCTCATTTACATATATTGTTTTACTATTAAAAAAGCATAACACGTGGATGAAATAAATGAAGCATTTTAGAAAACCTATTCAAAACTATTAATCTTTTCAAACAATAGTATTATTGTACCTCATATATAACACAAGAAATGTGAATGTAAAATTACAAGCTTTATTCATATTCATGAAAAAAATTAAGGAAAGGAAAATAAACACACTTTACTCAGTGAGACTTTTGTTGCTGCACTAATGATAACAAACTTTATATTTCGCTTGCATTTGGTTGTTTTGAGAGCTATGCAAGTAGCACTAGTTTCAGCAGCAAGTCTACTCCAACTATCCAAATTGTGATATATACCAGGTCTGCAAAGATTTCAAAGTGTATCAGCCAAAGTCATGTGTTCTCACAACTGTCCAGCTGCTGCCATGTTGGCCTGAAATGCTTCATGTGAAAACATCTTACCAGTCTTGGGTTGTTAAAAAAAATAATCATTTGCTGCTTTATTTGGCAGTAAAGATAATGAGTGGGTTTAAAGAATTGAGGGGCAGCACTGCAGGCCTCATGTCAACAAAACTTTTGTGCACGTCATCTTAGAATGCATGTTATAGGTCTGCCTCCCCTGACTAGAGACTTTTCTTCTTTGGCAGGGGACACATGTAACAGCCCCAACTGGAAAATAGAGGGCTCTTTTGCTTTAAAGTGGAATCAAAGATGTTACCAATGTGCTTGAGGTATCAGGTTATATACAGCAGGGGTCACCAATTTTTTTTTACACTGCAGACCGATTTAATATTGACAATATTCTTGCGGACCGGCCGACAGGGAGTGAGGTGTGTTAATCATGACTGGGATATAGGTGATAAGTCAACTGTAAGTCACTTAAAAGTGGCTAATACACTCAATTTCATTTCTAAAAGGGTTTATCTAACGAATTTATTAAACACACCGCCTATTTTCCTCGCATGAATATAGTGATAGGTCAGTTATAAGTCAACTATAAGCCAATAGCATCATAACATTTTAAGTAACGTTTGGATATTAAACACACAGCACATATTTTCCTCATAGGAACATATAAAATTATTGCAACACACCAATATCGCCGAATCAGTGGGAGCCCTGGGCTTGTTTCCCTGCAACAAGACGGTCCCATCGAGGGGTGATTGGAGACAACGATAGTCGAAGGGGGTTCCTTATGTCCAGTCTATTCTGCAATTTAGTTTTCATTGCATTCATTGCAGAAAACCCTGCTTTGCAGAGATATGATATTGGAAATGGAAGCAAAGTTTTCAGTGCTTTTGTGGCTATCTCAGGATATTCAGCCTTAACTTTGATCCAGAATACCGGCAGAGATGTTATGTCAAACATACTTTTCAACCCACCATTATTTGCAAGCTCGAGGAGTTGACCTTCTTCCCATGCTGACATGGATGATTCACCAGGGACATTCACAGATGGACCCATTCCTATGCACGTCTTGGGTCATTTGCGGTTGGGAAGTAACACTTGCATTCCGTCAACAGTGAAGATAAGTGATTGCGCACCAGCTGTGAGAAGGACAGTGTAGCGTCATTTTCTCCCAAAATCCCCAGCTAATGTTGGGAACATGTCAAATATACTCCTGTCCACTTGCCATCTCCACAGTTCCAGTTTGGCTTTGAAAGCAGGCACTTTATCTGCCAACTTGAAGACAGTTGTCATTCTCCCCTGAAGTGATAAATTGAGTTCATTGAGCAGGTTGAAGAGTCACACAGATAAGCGAGTTTTGCTATCCACTCCTCATCACTGAAGTGTGCTGCCTGTGGTGACTCTTTTCCTGAAAGAAATCTCTGTAGCGGTTCTCTTAACTCAAAAACCCTTGCCAGGGCTCTCCCGCTTGATAGCCACCTGACTTCAGTGCGTAAGAGAAGGCATTTGTGCTCTGCACCCATTTCCTCGCAAAGCTGCCCAAACAGACGCAAGTTAAGGGTTTTTGCTTTGATGTGATTGATAATTTCAACAACGTCACTCAACACGTTGTTAAGATCAGGTGTCATTTTTCAGCTAGCCAGCATTTCCCTGTGTATGACACTGTGTAGACTGGCATTCAGGAGCAACCTCTTTGACTCGGGTAGTGAAACCAGACAGCCGTCCAGTCAAAGCTGCAGGCCCGTCTGCGCATATTCCAACATAGAATGACCAGTCCAGTTTTCCTGACGTAGTCATTCAAAGACTTGAATAGCTCTGCCCCAGTTGTGTTAGTTGGCAGCAGCAGTGCACACAACATATCCTCGTGCACATCGTCTTGAAATATATACCACACATAAACCAGCAGTATTGTCTTGTTGTCGAAAACGGTAGATTCATCGACGTGGATAGCATACCATAGTGACTCGTTAAGCCGTTCCAACAGCTGTGCTTCGATGTCCTCCGCTATGTCGTCGATTTTCCTTGAAACTGTGGTAGCTGAAAGAGAAATCTGTGCCATCTTGTTAGCTGCAGCTTCTCCCAACAGTTCACGGCACATGTCCTTGGCAGTAGGCAGAATCAATTCTTCACCAACAGTGAAAGGCTTCTTAGCCTTAGTAATACGGCTAGCCACTAAGTACGACGCTCTCAGAGCAGCAGCATTTGTGGAGGTGGTGGCTCTCAGCACTTGCTTCTGTCCTTCTTGCTCACGTTTTTTCCGCTCAAAAAACTCAACGGGTTTGTCTTTAAGTGTAGGGTGCTTGGACTCAAGGCGCTGAAGCAGATTTGAGGGCTTCATTGCCTCATTAGACAGCTTGTCTCCACATATGACACACGGGGGTTTGGAGCGTGAGAGTCACCGCATTAAAGCAGCGGTCCCCAACCACCGGGCCATGAGGAAACAATCTGAGTCAGCTGCACCTTTCCTCATTCCCTGTCACGCACTGTTGAACTTGAACATAGGGTTGCCAATTGTCCTGTATTTGCCGGGACATCCCGTATATTGGGCTAAATTAGTTTGTCCCATATGGGACCGCCCTTGTCCGTATTTCCCCCGCTAAGATAGAGTGTTCCTATGAAACCTTTTTTGCCGAAATGGCGTGAAGCGAAGAAGCAATTACCATTAATTTATATGGGAAAAATTTGAGCGTTCCCAGACCCAAAAAAATAACCAAATCATACCAAATAACACATAAAACCAAAAATAAATAACACTAACATACAGTAAAAGCAGGAATGATATAATAAACACAGCCTATATAAAGTAGAAATAATGTACAGTATAGTCGGGAAGATGAAGGCAAAACCAATTTGTGGGGGAAAAAAATCGGCACGTATGCGCATGTGCACATCACATGCGCATGTCACGCATGCGTACACAGGCGCCCACGCAAGGCTTCATGGTCATGGTAGTCTTTCCTGGGGTAAAGTGTCCTGGGATTTGACTGCTACTTTTGTCCCTTATTTCAGACTAAGAAAGTTGGCAACCCTAACTGTAAAAGACATGTTGAGGTGAGTTTAACCCTACTTGAACACCCTCCCAGTCGGTCAGTCCGCAAGAATATTGTCAATATTAAACCGGTCCGCGGTGCAATAAAGGTTGGGGACCACTGCATTAAAGCCATATTTTATATACGACTCATTGTATTTTCTGTTGAAGGAAGCTTTCTTTTTTGCAGTCTCAGCCTCAGCTGTCTCTGCGTTATCATCATCGTTAGGCCTTTTTCCCCTACCACCTCTTCCAAAGAAACTCTCAAGCGACGTTTGTTTTTTTATTCATCGAGTAGTTGTAGGTTAATGACCGACCGATGACCTCGCGTGCATAATAACCTCACGTGCGTTCAAGTTCAACAGTGAGCGTGACAGGGAACGAGGAAAGGTGCAGCTGACTCATATCGTTTCATACCGCCAAATCATATAGTTTCCTCGCAGCCCGGTAGCACATGCTTTGCGGCCCGGTGGTTGGGGACCACTGGTATACAGTATGTGTAGTACTGGCAGTACATGACAAGGTAATAATTTCTCCTGAATGGTAAAATACCATAACTGCCATTGTTGGCAGAATTCTTTCAAAAATACAGTATACCTTCCCAAGATTATACATCAGAATAATAACCTCATTGAGCAAGAATGAGGTACACAAAAATACCAAGATTCCTTGCTCACAAACAGCATTTGGGATTACAAGAAAAGTCTAGAAAACACTCCAAACACCTGGTTTAGCTCCTACCTGCCAAGCTCACAGGCGACAATGGGTTTCCTCAATGGTGTCTGACTGATGGCACAGTAATTCCAGCGGGCAACCAATGATGCATTTTTATCAGCCTGAGAAAAAAAAAATGTTTAAAAATACAGCATGCTAAAACAACAGAATCCACTACTAACACACTAGTTGCTATAAAGTAATGGAAACAATGCAAAAAAAAATCAGCCCATCTAGTATACTAACGATCGTATCATTCATGCAGTAGTTTTTCTCCTTCTGTTTATTTCCAAGTATTTACCCAATTGCATTGTTTTGAAATGCAACTATATCAGCTTGCGACCTACTTTCAGGCTGTAATACATTTGTCACACAAAGAAAACTCTCATCTGGATCCTTCATTGATTTGAAATCTATGCCTTCTCATTAATGGCCCTCCAGCTATAATCCATCCCCACCTGATTTATCCTAAAATTATTCCTCATAATGCTATTAAGCTTTGACAACTATCTGGGATGTCCAGGTTTTCTGATTCCTAACTGTGCACAAACCAGCTATTTAAAGGTTAATAATCAATGGAATTCTGCAGGAACATTTAAAACTTGTGCTTAATTCCCTGCTACATTTTCATGTACAACCCCATGAAATTTCAGCTGGTCATTATCCTAAGATGTGTCACAAATTTATGAGAATAGTTTGCTGAATAAGATGAAGAAAAATCCTTTGTAATATGCATAAATTAAAAGGGCAAAACTGTTTCCAGTACGTGTACTTTGCCCACCTTCAGTCTAACCCATTGACGAAATTATGAGGCGCACCAGCGGTTCTACTTCATCAGGAATTTGAGATTTGGTATGTCAAAGACTCCTGCAAATTTCTGCAGATGTACGGTGGACAGCATCCTGACTGGTTTCACCACAGTCTGGTACAGAGGTTCCAACACACAGGATCACAAGAGGGTTTACAGGGCTGTAGACTCAGCTAATTCCACCACAAGCATAACCCTCCCTGCCAGAGGACATCTTCAAGTAGTGCCTCAAGAAGGCGACATCCATTGTTAAAGGTCCTCACCTTCTGGAACATGCCCCTTCACAAGGGGGTACAGGTGCTTGAAGACTCATCGCTTGAAGAAAAGCTTCTTCCCTTCTGCCATCAGATTTCTGAACAGTTCATAAATCTTTGAACTATTTTGTTATCTGTTTTTTGGACTACTTATTTATGAAGTAATTTTTATATCTTGCATTGGTCCGCTACCGCAAAACAACAAATTTCATAACATTTGTAAGTGATAATAAAACTGATTCTGATCCTCTTGATTAAACAAGAAGGTATTTCCAATGTCTGGGAAAAGTGGTTAGCAAAGATTTATTTATTTGTTTAGGGGTGGAGTAGACCTTTCCAGCTATGAAACCCCAGCAACAGATTGGCCTCATCAGAATTGAACTCCAAAATGCTCCAAGCTGTAACGGCATCACACTAACCCCTACTACCGTAGCACCCAAGGATAGGAAATAAGATAAAAATTCAGAAATAATTAAAAGGCATCAAGTCCAAGTTCAGTGCCGAGTTAACAATTAGTTGGCTATCCATTAAATAACATGCAAAATCTGCACAAAGCTCCTTTGGAGTGTACCTCAAGTACTGCGCTCTGTTTTTGTTTTAAAAACCTCATGACAAAAAGAAATATTCAATTAAAGGAGGCAGTGAAAAGGCATGCCACTAAGTTCATCTTTGGTTACAGGGAAAGGCAAGAAATTAGGGGTTTGAAAAGATGCAATCAGAGGGCCTTACAACTGAAATGAAGACATTAAATGGCAAGGAAGTTCACCTGCAGCAATACTTGAAAAATGCTGCTTTTCTACAACGAAGTGTAACTGGACAAGTTGGTGAAATGGTTGGTGACTGCACATAGCTAAAAATAAGCAAAGTGTAACAAATGGAACACTTTAGCGCATAGAATAGTGAAAGCAAAACCTTTCCTAAGGTGACAGTAAGACAGAGGGAATCTCAGTTAGCACTGTTTGATCAACTGGGCATTACTTGCAGTTCTGTATTTTACAACTTTCTTTGTGTGTTTTCTCTAAATGCCCTCATTACACACTGAACAGGTGGCTCTAGAGTCTAGAGCGATGTCTACGAGACTCTGCTCTGCCTTTGCAGATGCTGCCTGACCTAGATTTCCTCTTGTCTACACCAAGGATTCTAAGGCTGTTGAGGGAAGTAACAATAGGAATTTCAGATTTCCTGACTACAAGCTTCTGATTACCAGAGAGCAGAATAATGAAAGGACTTCAAATGTAGAACTTCAAATGTTATACTTTAAAAATAAGGCACAAAAAGAAATGAAATCAGTGATTACAAAATAATTTGATGAATATTATATTATTTGATGATCAAAAACATTTGGGGGAAAAATCATTTTGATAATCAAGGACTAATTATGGAAAACAAACATGAATGTTTAAGAGCAAGTTTTACAAATAAGTCTGAGCTAGTGAGACCAATGCAATTGGACTTTCAAATGATCTTGGATAAAAGACTACAGACAAGTCTGGTGAGCATATTTGAAATCAGTGGGATGACAGGGGAGGGGGAGAAGAGGAGGCTGCTGTAAGTGACTATTTAATTGTACCTGCGTATATGGGGATAAACTCAATTTTGACTTTTAAAAACAACTTCATTCAAACATGTGTGGATGAGTGTGCGCCTATGAAAACTGACTATGTGCACAAATCAAAAGCCCTGGATGAACCAGGAGGATCGTCTGCTGAAGGTTAGATCTGTTGCATTTAAGTTTGGCAACCCAGGTCTGTACACGAAACCAGGCATGACTTGGGGAGGGCTATTTCAAGACCTAAGAAACAATTTTGAACAGGGTGGAGGTGACATCCGATGCAACATCACTTCCTAAAAAATGAAAACCAATACATGAATGGCAGTGATGCTTCACTACCAAATGAACTCAACATCTTTTATGCCAGCTTTGAAAGGGAGAATAAAACTACAGCGCTGAGCATTCCTGCTGCACCTGGTGACACTGTGATCTCTGTCTCATAGGCCGATGTCAGGCTGTCTTTCAGGAGGGTGAATCCACTCAAGATGGCAGGCTCCGATAAGAGTACCCGGTAAGGCTCTGAAAACTTGTGCCAAACAGCTGGTGGGGGATTCAAAGAACATTTCAATCTCTGTTACAGTCAGAAGTATCTAACTGCTTCAAAAGGGCAACAATTATATCAGTGCCCGAGAAGAGCAGTGTAAGCTGCCTTAATGCCCATCAGCCAGTAGCGCCCATATCTACAGTGATCAAATGCTTTGAGAGGTTGGTCATGACTAGAATCAACTACTGCCTCAGCAGACCCAGACCCACTGTAATTTGCCTTTCACAATAGGTCAACAGCAGACATGATCTCAATGGCTTTCTCAACACGGCTTTGGTTCACCTGGACATTACAAATACCTATATCAGGATGCTATTCATTGACTATAGCTCAGTGCTTAATACCATCATTCGTACAGTTCTGATCAAAAAGCTCCATAACCTAACCGGAAGACCACAATCTGCACAGATTGGTAATAACATTTCCACCTCATTGACAATTAACACTGGCACACCTCAGGGATGTGTGCTTAGCCCACTGTTCTACTCTCTATACCCATGACTGTATGGCTAAGCATACTCAAACACCATCTATAAATTTGCGGATGATACAAACATTGTCGGCAAAATCTCAGGACGGTACTGAGAGGATGTACAGGAGCAAGGTATACCAGCTCGTTGAGTGGTGGCACAAATAACAACCTTGCACTCAACGTCAGCAAGACTAAAAAGGGCCGATTGTGGACTTCAGAAAGGCTAAGATGAGGGAACACAAATCAATCCTCATAGAGGGAACAAAGTGGTGAGAGTGAGCAATCTCTGAGGACCTAGACTGGTCCCAACATATCGATGTAGCTATAAAGAAGACAAGACAGCAGGAGTTTGAGGAGATTTTGCTTGTCAATAGACAATAGGTGCAGGAGTAGGCCATTCGGCCCTTCGCACCAGCACCACCGTTCACTGTGATCATGGCTGATCATCCACAATCAGTATCCAGTTCCTGCCTTATCCCCATAACCTTTGATTCCGCTATCTTTAAGAGCTCCATCCATCTCTTTCTTGAAAGCATCCAGAGACTTGGCCTCCACAGCCTTCTGGGGCAGAGCATTCCATATATCCACCACTCTCTGGGTGAAAAAGTTTTTCTTCAACTCCGTTCTAAATGGCCTACCCCTTATTCTTAAACTGTGGCCTCTGGTTCTGGACTCACCCATCAGCGGGAACATGCTTCCTGCCTCCAGCGTGTCCAATCCCTTAATAATCCTATATGTTTCAATAAGATCCCTTCTCAGCCTTCTAAATTCCACAGTATACAAGCCCAGTTGCTGCAATCTTTCAACATATGACAGTCCCATCATCCTGCATCCTGGGAATTAACCTTGTGAACCTACGCTGCACTCCCTCAATAGCAAAAATGTCCTTCCTCAAATTTGGAGACCAAAACTGCATGCTGTACTCCAGGTGTGGTCTCACCAGGGCCCTGTACAGCTGCAGAAGGACCTCTTTGCTCTTATACTCAATTCTCCTTGTTATGAAGGCCAGCATGCCATTAAGCTTTCTTCACTGCCTGCTGTACTTGCATGCTTGCTTTCAGTGACTGATGTACAAGAACACCTAGATCTCGTTGTGCTTCCCCTTTTCCTAACTTGACTCTATTTAGATAATAATCTGCCTTCCTGTTCTTACCACCAAAGTGGATAACCTCACATTTATCCACATTAAACTGCATCTGCCATGTATCTGCCCACTCACCCAACCTGTCCGTCACCCTGCATTCTCATAACATCCTCCTCACATTTCACACTGCCACCCAGCTTTGTGTCATCGGCAAATTTGCTAATGTTACTTTTAATTCCCTCATCTAAACCATTAATATATATTGTAAACAGCTAAAATACTTGAAAATGTCTACAAATGTATTGTGGAGAGCATTCTCACTGGCGTGTACAATCTGTTTTTTTCCAGCTTGTTCTGTTTTCACGAAGCCAGAAAATTACAGCCACCATAGACCCTCTCCTTGGTCTGCGGACCGACACCAAGTCCGGAGCTCCGGGTAACCCCGACAACTCGAGTCCCTCCGCTACGGCCTAACTCCGCACCAGCAGCCTCCTCAAAAAGTCTAGTCCAGAGCGCCGGCTGAAACCACAGACGTGACCGGAGGGGGGAGAGAGAACGCGAGCCGCTCCTCACCTGCTCCACCTTCTTGGGACCCTTCACTAATTCATGGCGCTTAGGGATGGTTCCTCCGTCGCAACCCATCACAGATCCACAAACCAATATGGGCACAGCTCCACGGAAACAAAACAGGCGCACCGCGCAGCCTCACGCAGGGGTCTGCCTTCCCCTGATTGGGCAACCGCTATCCCCGCCCCGCTTCGTCATCAGCCTCGCCCCGCCTCTTTCTGGACGCAGTAAGACCACGCCCCTCTCCCTGGTTCAAGCTATATGAACTCGCAGAGCGTAACCAGCAGCACCTTTTTAAATTAGAATAAAGTCCTTAGTAGGAATTGTATTGGTATTAAGCAATAGCCTAGAAGGTTAAAATGTTAAATGGGGGAAAAGGATCTTTATTCTGTTTTGCACGCCACGACAAGTATGCTACGGCAGGCTTCGGGTCAAAATCTATAAATCTTCACCAAGCTATTTAACTGGGGAGACGGAATGCCGTGTTTGCGAGTGTGCTGATAATACAAAATTGGTGGGAATGTGATAGGAAGATAATTTGAAGGGGATATAAAGATATATAAAGATGTATAAAGTGATTTTGCAAGAGTAAGGTTGAAATCTGGAAAATAGTGGCGTTATGCAAGCGCATTACGCTGAAAAGCAAAGTATTTTAAAATGTTGAGAAAATTTGTAATGTTGACGTTCAAAGGATAGGCGTATAATTATACTTAAGTCACTGAAGACTAATATGCAGATGAAGCAAGTAATAGGGAAGGCAAATTGACCGTTGTCCTTAATTATGACATTTTTAAATAAAGATTTGTAAATGTAAGCTTTTTAAAAACAGCGAACAGGAAGGCTCTACAATGCGTAGACAGAACTGCCCAACGCATCACCGGCACCAGGCCCCGGGCCATCAAGGACATGTATACAGAAAAGTGCCTGAAAAAGGACTTCAATATCATGAAGGATCCCATCCACCTTACTCAAGGACTGTTTGTCCTACTTCCATCAGCTTGGATGCAATGTAGCATCCACGCCAGGACCACCAGACTCAAAAACATTCCGCAAGCAGAAAAAGGCAGATTCCCCTCCACATTCCCAACCACCACTACTTTATCATTCTTTTGTCAGAGTCACCTTGTATACAGACACTCCTGTATCTAGCGTCACTTTATGGACATACAATCAATATATGTATATAATCTATTGTACGTATTTATATTTATTGTATTTTTAATACGTGTTCTTTAACTTGTTTTTTTTGTACTGCATTGAAACAATGAAACTGCCAGCTTTTCAAAGAGGAAGTGTTGTTTCTGAAATTTATGTTGAAACATTAGGAGACCATACACCTCCTAAAACATTTCAGAGGCAAAGCTGGATTTTGGCTTAGCCTCTTGAATTTCAGTGGGAGATTAGAGGATGGGCTTTAATAAAAGCGTCCTGCTTTGCAATTCCGGATCTAATCCATGTATTAGAGGAGATGGACAGGTTTAGCTATGTGTGTGCCTGGCATAAAGGTTATCCCCTGAACTGAAGGTTTATTAAGTTGACATTGTAATACAGAACCTGATCTGCAACATGAAGTTACTGAGTGTAACAATTCATGATCGATTCAGTAAACACAAGGCATCAGGACAAGGGCAACAAGTCCTCTGTTTACAATCCTGACATGAGCCTCTCTAAGCTGAATTCATTCTGACTCTGACTGGAATAAAATCTAAATCCCTTCTGTTCCAGGCTCCACTGAACAAGGTCCCAAAGAATGTTTCCTGTGCTCTATCTAACCTGGAGCAGCAATGCAACTACATGGTAACAGCAGACAAGATCACCTGAAATGGAGTTTACTCCATGTGTGAGCAAATATTTCCCTAAATCCTTTTCTTCTTACCTATTGTGGTATAAAATGAGCTTTTTCTTTTGTTAATCGTAGAACTTTCAGATAACCAGCTGGGGATAAAAGAAAGCACATCCATGCACAATGTAGATCTCACTAAGGGATGCAGAAAAACTGGCAACATTGAGTATTAATAGGCTAGATATAAAAAGGTCTGTTTCAAATTTACATACACCAGCCACCTCACTTTTCTCCGGCAGCAAAATTTGATTGCATACAACTGTCTTTGTCCACTAACTCTCAGCGTTACTTAGGTGGTGGGAATGTTTTTGGCAAAGTTTGCAGATGATAGAAAGATAGGTGGAGGGATCGGTAGTGCTGAGGAAGCATTGGGATTGCAGCAGGACTTAGACAAATTGGAAGAATGGGCAAAAAATTGACAGTTGGATTAGAGTGTTGGGAAATGTATAATAATGCATTTTGATAAAAGAAACAGTAGTGAATACTATTATATAAATGGGGAGAAGGTTCAAATATCAGAGGTGCAGAGGAACTTAGGAGTCCTCATGTAAGGTTAATTCATAGGTTGAGTCTGTGGTAAAGAAGGCAAATGCAATGCTGGCATTTATTTCAAGGGGAATAGAATATAAAAGCAAGGAGATAATGCTGAGGCTTTATAAGACACTAGTCAGGCCTCACTTGGAGTATTGTCAACATTCTGGGCCCCATATCTCAGAAAAGATGTGTTGTTATTGGACAGAGTCCAGAGGAAACATAGAAACATAGAAAATAGGTGCAGGAGTAGGCCATTCAGCCCCTTGAGCCTGCACCGCCAGTCAGTATGATCATGGCTGATCATCCAACTCAGAACCCTGTACCACCCTTCCCTCCATACCCCCTGATCCCTTTAGCCACAAGGGCCATATCCAACTCCCTCTTAAATATAGCCAATGAACTGGCCTCAACTGTTTCCTGTGGCAGAGAATTCCACAGATTCACCACTCTCTGTGTGAAGAAGTTTTTCCTAATCTCAGTCCTAAAAGGCTTCCCCTTTATCCTCAAACTGTGACCCCTCGTTCTGGACTTCCCCAACATCGGGAACAATCTTCCTGCATCTAGCCTGTCCAATCCCTTTAGGATTTTATACGTTTCAATAAGATACCCCCTCAATCTTCTAAATTCCAACGAGTATAAGCCTAGTTCATCCAGTCTTTCATCATATGAAAGTCCTGCCATCCCAGGAATCAAACTGGTGAACCTTCTTTGTACTCCCTCTATGGCAAGGATGTCTTTCCTCAGATTAGGGGACCAAAACTGCACACAATACTCCAGGTGTGGTCTCACCAAGGCCTTGTACAACTGCAGTAGTACCTCCCTGCTCCTGTACTCAAATCCTCTTGCTATAAATGCCAGCATACCATTCGCCTTTTTCACCGCCTGCTGTACCTGCATGCCCACTTTCAATGACTGGTGTATAATGACACCCAGGTCTCGTTGCACCTCCCCTTTTCCTAATCGGCCACCATTCAGATAATAATCTGTTTTCCTGTTTTTGCCACCAAACCTCACATTTATCCACATTAAATTGCATCTGCCGTGAATTTGCCCATTCACCTAACCTATCCAAGTCACCCTGCATCCTCTTAGCATCCTCCTCACAGCTAACACTGCCGCCCAGCTTCGTGTCATCCGCAAACTTGGAGATGCTGCTTTTAATTCCCTCATCCAAGTCATTAATATATATTGTAAACAACTGGGGTCCCAGCACTGAGCCTTGTGGTACCCCACTAGTCACTGCCTGCCATTCTGAAAAGGTTCCGTTTATTCCCACTCTTTGCTTCCTGTCTGCCAACCAATTCTCTATCCACATCAATACCTTACCCCCAATACCATGTGCTTTAAGTCTGCACACTAATCTCCTGTGTGGGACCTTGTCAAAAGCCTTTTGAAAATCCAAATATACCACATCCACTGGTTCTCCCCTATCCACTCTACTGGATACATCCTCAAAAAATTCTATGAGATTCGTCAGACATGATTTTCCTTTCACAAATCCATGCTGACTTTGTCCGATGATTTCACCGCTTTCCAAATGTGCTGTTATCACATCTTTGATAACTGACTCTAGCAGTTTCCCCACCACCAATGTTAGGCTAACCAGTCTATAATTCCCGGTTTCTCTCTCCCTCCTTTTTTAAAAAATGGGGTTACATTAGCCACCCTTCAATCCTCAGGAACTAGTCCAGAATCTAAAGAATTTTGAAAAATTATCACTAATGCATCCACTATTTCTTGGGCTACTTCCTTAAGTACTCTGAGATGCACACCATCTGGCCCGGGGGATTTATCTGCCTTTAATCCCTTCAATTTACCTAACACCACTTCCCTACTAACATGTATTTTCCTCAGTTCCTCCATTTCACTGGACCCTCTGTCCCCTACTATTTCCGGAAGATTATTTATGTCCTCCTTAGTGAAGACAGAACTAAAGTAATTATTCATTTGGTCTGCCATGTCCTTGCTTCCCATAATCAAGGAAGTTCACAAGGAAGATTCCAGGAATGAAGGGGTTAACATATGAGGAGCGTTTGGCAGCTTTGGGCCTGTACTCACTACAATTTAGAAGAATGCGTGAGGATGATGGAATGGTGGAGCAGACTCGATGGGCTGAATGGCCTAATTCTGCTCCTATGTCTTATGGTCTTCAGAAGATTGTGAGGAGCAGCATGAGGGAGAACAGAGAGGATTGAGTAGTGAAACAGGGGTTTGAGATTGGAAACATAGGATGGGTGGGGTTTGTGCTGGAACAGCAATCACAGTAAGGTTACAGCTCTCTGCTGGACTCCATCTTCCTGTTCTTGCCCCATAACCATGACTCCTTTGGATACATATTCAGCTCTCCTTCTGATAGTTAAAATCACATATCTGGAGGAAGAAATATCTAGCCTTTTACTCAAATTCTTTTGCAATAAAGCAATTTCCTTTAATTGCTGGCTTGTTATTAACCATAACACCAAAGTCTGATCTCAGGCTATCAGTGACATTTTTGGAACCCAGTGTCAAGTCCCATTGTTGCAGACAAAGGCTTGGCGTCAGGCTCTTTATCGATCTCACTCCTGGAGTCAGGGATCCAGAGCCAGGCTCACCATTGATCCCAGTTCTCGGGACTGAAACCCAGTGTCAATTTCACTTCCACCCTACTCTGTGAGCCCCAGGCTCATCCCCAGTCTAGATGTATTGCAAGAAGGTTTGGATGGTAATGGAAAGGCTGATTTGTTGGTTCTCTGTACTCTGTTGAATTTGTTAGAGCATCAAAGGAGAGCAGCTGGGTTAACACAGGTTTATTTCAATGTATTTCTACAGGATGTAGAATACAGAGCCAAAACACAAGCGATGGAAGATTACAAATACCTGGGGATACGAATTGACAATAAACTGGACTGGTCAAAGAACACTGAGGCCGTTTACAAGAAGGGTCAGAGTCATCTCTATTTCCTGAGGAGACTGAGGTCCTTCAACATCTGCCGGACAATGCTGAGGATGTTTTACGAGTCTGTGGTGGCCAGTGCTATCATGTTTGCTGTTGTGTGCTGGGGCAGGAGGCTGAGGGTAGCAGACACCAACAGAATCAACAAACTCATTCGTAAGGCCAGTGATGTTGTGGGGATGGAACTGGACTCTCTCATGGTGGTGTCTGAAAAGAGGATGCTGTCTAAGTTGCATGCCATCTTGGTCAATGTCACTCATCCACTACATAATGTACTGGGTGGGCACAGGAGTACATTCAGCCAGAGACTCATTCCACCGAGATGCAGCACAGAGCGTCATAGGAAGTCATTCCTGCCTGTGGCCATCAAACTTTACAGTTCCCCCCTTGGAGGGTCAGACACCCTGAGCCAATAGGCTGGTCCTGGACTTATTTCATAATTTACTGGCATAATTTACATATTACTATTTAACTATTTATGGTTCTATTACTATTTATTACTTATGGTGCAACTGTAACGAAAACCAATTTCTCCGGGATCAATAAAGTATGACTATGACTGTGACATTCAGTCCAACACGAGCACTGAAGTAATGGAGACAGAGGCCACCACGCTCCTGTTTCTCTCTCCACAGAGGCTTACTGGCCAGTCTATCTATCAAGAGGGCAGATTTCCAGAAATCTTGGCTAAGGTTTCTGTCAGTGCTGGCCCACACACCTGCTTCTCTCCCCGTCCCAATATGCCATACTTTTGATCCCATACCTTTCAGCCCCATCCTCTCCCATTCACTTTCCTTTTACCCCACCACCCTCTCACCCCAGCTCACTTCAGCTCCAATACGCCCCCTCCACCATAGGCCTTATCTCTTTGCCCCCATTATCCCACCCAGCCACTGTCGTGGTTTCTCGTTTCTCACAAATGACAAGGAGACGCAGAAAATCCTTCAAGAAGTTTTAAACTTTAATTTGCAAATCAAAGCTGAGACAATCAGAAAGCTAGTCGCTGACTGCCCCCCGAGGCTTGTATACAGCATTTTTTATAGCAATCTCCTATCTTAGCTACATTATCATATCCAGTCGGCCTGTGATTACATATCATCAATATATCCGCTCTTGACTTTCCACTATTGTTTTACTCCCCAATTTAATTATGTCTTAGTTTACATTTTAGACCAGGTGTCCCCTCACCCCTAACCACAGTTATTTCTTAATTAGTCTTATTTTGACATACTGCCACATATTTCATTACCTTACTCGCCACCGTTATCTTTCTACTTGGTTTCATTCTAGTTCTCTTCATGAATTAATAGTGATTAGGTCAAAAGTCATGGCTACTTAGTGAATACCCTCTATTCAGCTAGCAGTGGTTACATAGTAAATATAGAAAATATAATGTGTGCATTCGAGTAAATACTGAAATACTGTTGAGTAAATACTGAATACATATATAGTAAATATAGAAAATACAATGTATGCGTTTACATTTTCCAATATAATCCGCCCTTTGAGACCCACAGGGTCTCATACAGAGAGATTTTGAGACCCACAGGATCTCATACAGAGAGAGAGGACTGAGAGTCTATGCACAAAAGCTCAAATAATGCCACACATTTACTTCCAAATTTAGGTTAAACTATAGTTTCCTGCGCTTAAGACTCAAAGTGTTCTCTCCCTACCTCCCTAGGCCACTGAGCCAAAAACCCGTCCCTTCATATCTGAGACAGGGAAAAAGACTCAGGAGCCTTCACAGCCTAATCCCCTCATATTTCATCTCTCTCCTGTTCGTCTTGCGTGTCTTGTAGACTGTACGAATACATCATCAGTGCCTCCTTCTCCATAGGGCTCGACCCAACAATTTCCAGGAGCATCGGAAACCGTTTCATTGCAGCACGCACTACAAGCGACTTGAGGCATGGAAGAAAACAGCACAGAATGACCACACAGCTTAGCAATACAATACTGATGGTTACTGCAATCTTGGTCAGCCATGCTCCCCATCCTCCTAGTTTACTGTTTAACCAGTCAAAGAACTGGTGTCCGAACCCTGCATTTTGTTTAACCTCCTTTCTTAGATTTTTCAGTTTATTCATTGCTCTGGTAAACGATCCCTCCGGACTAGTGTTATTCGGTATAGAAGTACAGCATTGTTCCCCAAACATTACACAAACTCCTCCTTTCTCTGCCAATAGCCAGTCTAGTACCTGTCTGTTTGTTCCTCTTCACCACTTACCTCGGGTGGCCCACCTGACTGTACCTGCGGGATTGCTCTAGTGCAGTGATTGAGATGATACCAAGTGGAGCATCCTTCCACTTGTACTGCGGTGGGTGATGCTTTGGTTACTGTAAAGGGCCCTTCCCTTCTGGGTTCGTTCCACTTTCTTCGAAACGCTCACACGTAGACCTGATCGCCTGGCTTGATTGGTCCTTCCCCTTGATCAATCTCTGGCTCTTTCTGTTTTTCCTGTGAATAAATAGACTTATGTATCATAGTTAATTGTCGCATGTATTGTTTTAATTCCAATTCCAATTGTTCCAAACTAGGCCCTTTATATGGTCCTCTCCACCGGGGCAATGGCATAGACCTTCCGGTTAGCATTTCATGCGGTGTTAGACACGTCATCCGATTAGTCTGCATGCGGTAATTCATTAATGCTAACGGTAGTGCATCGACCCAGTTGAGTTTAATATCTGCACAGATTTTGTTTAGTTTGGTTTTTAAGGTCTCGTTAATTCTTTCCACCGTACCCTGCGACTGAGGGTGACACACACATCCAAATCTTTGCTTTATTCTCAGTGCTGGCAGTACTAACTTGACCACTTTTTGGATGAAAGCTGAACCATTGTCTGAGCTAATTTCTGTCGGTATCCCAAACCTTGGGATCACTTCGTTTGTCAGGAATTTCACTACTGTTCCTGCCCCTTGATCTTTCGAGGGTACTGCCTCTACCCATCTGCTGAATCTGTCGATTACCACCAACATGTATCTTTTCCCTCTTACTGTTTTTATCATGTCTACATAGTCAATCACTAGGTGTTTAAATGGCCCTTCAGGTACGGGTATATGACCTATTGGGGTTGTAATTCCTTTCCGAACATTATTCTGCGCGCATACCTCGCACTGTGACAACACATGGTCTACTGAAGCCTGTAAATAAGGCAACCAAAATCCATCCTTTTTTATTTTCCTTATTACTTCCCCTCTTGCATAATGATCCATCCCATGTGCTTCTGAGATCAGGATAGTCAGTAAAGGGGTGGGAGCTACCAGTAGGCCATCTTCCGTGGTTCATAGGCCTTCTGGGTTCTGCTTGGCCCCCCTTTGTCTCCACAGTGTTTACTCTGCCAAAGTTGCCTTTCCCTGTATTTCAATTAGGTCCTCTACCATAGGTTCCGGCTCTAGACTTACCTGGGGTGCGATAACAGCGGGTGTACACCCAGATGCTTTCTTGGCTGCTTCATCTGCAGCTTGATTTCCCTTTGTTACTGCATTGCTTCCTTTGGACACTAATATCGGCAAAACTATTCCTTTGCTGCCCATCCCTAATCTCACTGGAGCTGTACATTGTGTCAACTGTGTTTTTCCTGAGAACCCTACAGTCTTAATAAATTTTCCTGACATGGGAAGGTGAAGGGCATACTGCGGCTGTACGCAATTATACGTGGCTCCAGTATCTATCATCATTGGTGTCAGCTGCCCTTCTAACACAACCTGAACAATGGGTTCCTCCTCTGTCTCCCTTGTTATCACTGGGTAGTGTCCCTTCCCACCTGGGTTCTCTGGGCACCCCTAATGTCTTGCATAGGGGTTCACAGGTCCATTTGGCCCTGCGGGGTCTGGTCCTTGGCTAGACTGTGGTTCCCATCTCATTGGTTCTCGCTGGAATGTGACGGCCCATGGCTTAAGTGGGCAGTCCCTTCTTATGTGTCCTGGCTGGTTACATCCCCAGCACCGTCTCTGTATCTCTCTTCCCCCCTGTTTCCTTACTGGTCCTTCCTGCCCATAACCTCTCTGCCCCCTTCCTTGGGATTTCCAGTCCTGTCTGGGCTGCTGTTTAAATTTATCCTGTCTCTGATAGGGCATTTGTGGAAAAGCACCCCCAAAGACGTTTATTATTGGCATGGGGTTTTCTGGGCTCTGTCTTACGGCATGACCGGTCCCTCCATGTAATGGCATTTCATTCATTTCAACGGCTGTGCTTAAATCGGTCACTGCTGGCAGCATCTTCTTGCCTTTTTCTTTTTCCTTCTTTTTAAGTTCTTCAAGCTGCATTTGTATCAGCTTTCTTTGCACTTCTTCTTGCTGCTCAGTCAACTTTCGTTTGTCTTTCCAATATTTTTCGACCGCCTGGACTACGTGGTCCCTGAATTCCTGTGGGGTCATTGACATCAGTCCAACCACTTCCTCAAGTTTAGACTTAACTTGGGAAGGCATCGCATCCAAACCAGCATTTCGGAACATCCAGGTCATAAATGGGTTGCCTTCCACCTCTTGTTCAGTTTCCAGTCTCCACCTTTTCAGCTGATTTTCTATATAGGCTGCTGGATTTTCAGTGTCTCCCAGTGGATCCCCTTTCATGGCTTTGGGGTCCATTTTGGGTGGATAGAGCTCCCTGAGGGCCCCCCATACCCTCTGCCTCACTGTGTCAAATCTGGCCCCGTCAATCAGAGTGCTGTCCACATTCTGTATGCCAGCCGCTTCCATCAACTCTTGTAGTTTGGAGGTTCCCATCAGCCTTATCAGCAGCGCCTTTAAATCTCCCATAGCCAACATTCGTCCCGTGGTTTCTTCCTCAAAGGCCCTAATCCACTTCCCTGCACCCTCATGTAGGCTGGGGCAGGGTGTTTTTCAGCCCTTCCAGGTCCTGGGATCCCCAAGGAATATACTGTACTTGTCCCAATCCTTTTACTAACAACGGCATCATTCTCCCTTTCCTTTCCCACATCTCCTGACTCTCTTCCTCGCCTGACTCTCCATCTGTTTCTGAGCATGTTTTCACTGGCTGCCACATGATTCTTTCCGGTGTTTCCTTTCTCCCTTGGCATCCTCGTGGAGTTCTTCCTTTCTGCCTTGAGCTAGCATTTGCTTTGGCCCATGCGAAATCCTCAAACTGTCGTTGGAAATTCAGTCTCCGCTGTAATTCCCTAATCTCTCCCTCTGTTTCTAATATCTGCCTTTTCACTCTCTCTTTTTCCCCTTCAAGGCTCCTGTCTTCTATCCTCTGCCTACATTCTCTCGTACCCTCTCCTTCACTACTTAACTCTTGCTCTCCCGACAAGTCTCCTACTCTGGCCTGTTCAGTTCCGTGCCCATATAACAAAGATTTCTCTTCATCCCTTTTCGCTTTTAATTCCTGTAACCCTTTGATTTCTTCTACTATTTCCCTTCTCTCCTGCTCTAGCTTTGCCCTGTCTTCTTCTATTACCTTCCGTAGTTCCTCCTGCTCCTTTTCGTGATTCTTTCTTTCCTCCTCGGTATCCCAGACTTTAATTTCTCCACTTAGATCCACTCTTCCTGTTATCATCGACACTGCTTAAGGGTTTCTTTCTCATAATAGGGAGAAGGTTTTTCTACATCTTTCAGGTCTGGGTATAGAGCCGAAGCCCACTCCCTGTTATGCTTTTCTTTTTCTTTATCAGACTGCTCGTTTCGTTTCTCAGTGTCTTTTTTACTTACTATTAATATACCTCCCGTCTTTCTTAATCTTTCTCCCTCCATCCTAAAGAGTTTTAACACTTCCATTTCTTGTTCCCTTTTTCCTTCTCTTTTCTTAGATTTATCTTTGGGTTTGTGATTTTTAATTAGCGCTTCTATTTCCTCACATAAGCTTACATCAAATGTTCCTTCTCTTGGCCATTTCGTAACCAGTTCTTTAGCTCTTTTTTTCCCATTTTTCTGAAATTTCCGCGACCTTACCTTGACACACCGGGAATTTTCTGCTCAATATTTCTACTGCTGTTCCTTTCTCTGTCATGTTGTTCTCTTTCTCCTTTTTCTATTATGGTATTTTTAGAATCTCACGACTTGCCTATTTAATAGTACTATTTTTCTAACTCTATTTCTATGCCTAGCCTTATGGTTTATCTCACCAGCGTCTGAATTATCTATTAAACTATCTTTATCTCTTATTACGTTCTGCCCGTGCAGACCCCTACTTAGGGCGGTATCCACAGAACCTTTTCCTTTTACACCTCGCCTACGCAGCCCCTTATACTTCTTAAGGCGGTATTCACGAGGATTTTTAATTCTCCTTCCCTGCCTGTTCAGCCCTTCGTTTCGTGCGAAGCGGTATCCACAGGGACTTACCAACACCACGTGGAATTTTCTTTCTTAACTTATTATTACTTTATTCGTACTTACCCCCACGGCTGTGCTCTTGATTAATCCTCTGAGCCTCCTTTTATCCCCAATTCTGCCAGATTCTTTGGATCGGAGAGACCCTTCGGCAGTTGCTTCTGAGTCCCCGAGACCCCCCAAAACCAACAGAATTCTTAGTCCGAATTATCGCAAAAAGCGCTCACCTTTTTACTTTGGGTGCACCCTTAATTCTGTTAGCCCCGTGAGGGTCCCCGAGGGACCGGGAAGCGTCCCAATCTGCCGTTCCCTTCCTCGCGGGTCTCTATCCGATCCTGTTTGTGACGCCAATTTTGTCGTGGTTTCTCGTTTCTCACAAACGACAAGGAGACGCAGAAAATCCTTCAAGAAGTTTTAAACTTTAATTTGCAAATCAAAACTGAGACAATCAGAAAGCTAGTTTGCTGACTGCCCCCCGAGGCTTGTATACAGCATGTTTTATAGCAATTTCCTATCTTAGCTACATTATCATATCCAGTCGGCCTGTGATTACATATCATCAATATATCCGCTCTCGACTTTCCACTATTGTTTTACTCCCCAATTTAATTATGTCCTAGTTTACATTTTAGACCAGGTGTCCCCTCATCCCTAACCACAGTTATTTCTTAATTAGTCTTATTTTGACATACTGTCACATATTTCATTACCTTACTCGCCACCGTTATCTTTCTACTTGGTTTCATTCGAGTTCTCTTCATGAATTAATAGTGATTAGGTCAAAAGTCATGGCTACATAGTGAATACCCTCTATTCAGCTAGCAGTGGTTACATAGTAAATATAGAAAATATAATGTGTGCATTCGAGTAAATACTGAAATACTGTTGAGTAAAGACTGTAATACATATATAGTAAATATAGAAAATACAATGTATGCGTTTACATTTTCCAATACCGCCTCCATTCCTTAACAAACAGCCCCCATCCGCTTTGCCCCTACCTCAATTTCCAACTCCCCTCCCTCCCCGTTCTCCCGTGTCAGCATGTGTCACGATTCCCGCCACCTCGGCCGGGCCGGGCCGGGCCGGGCCGGGCCTCGCGCCTCGAGAGCGCGCATGCCCAGCTCGCGCGATGGCGCTGGGCGGAGACCGCGAGCTGCTGCCCATGGAGCGGCTCCGTGCGGTTCTCCGGCGGCGGCGGCGGGGAGGCTCGGAGCCGCGGGACTCGGGGCAACAGCTAGTGCGAGTCGAACCGCTGGACAGGTGCGGGGCTGTCGAGGGGAGGGAGCGGCGGGTCCTGGATGTTGAGGTCGGGCTGGCGGGTACCAGGCTATGGAGGAGATCGAGTGCTCGGTGTTAGACGCCGGGTTGTCGAGGGGATGGCTGTTGTGGGTGGTGGTGTGCACTGGTCTACTGACGGGACGCTGGGTGTGCTGGTCGTCTGACTTCACAGACAAGTAAAATTCACAAATATCATAAGTTGATGTTGTACCTATCCTTCGGCTTTTTATTTTGCTATTTCCTTAGCTGTTATCTGCCTTTTTTTTTAACGAGGTCGAGTTGTTAGCTCGACGCTCTACCCAGCATGGATGGAAAGTGTGCGAGGAACCGGCCGGATTTGAACCGACACCTTTCATAGAACATAAAACAGTACAGGCCCTTCGGCCCACAATGTTGTGCCGACCCTTAAACCCTGCCTCCCATATAACTCAAGACCGGTGCTGATGCCACTACATCACCAAGTTTATCATAAGCGGAGAAGTGAAAATCGAAGGAGGAGTTTAGGGGACTCAATAGAAAAGTAATCATTAGAACAGAGACAAACACAAAATGCTGGACGAGCTCAGCAGGCCAGGCAGCATCTATGGAAAGAGTAAACAGTCGAAGTTTCGGAAGGAGACCCTTCATCAGGACAGAACGTCGACTGTTAAGTCTTTTCCATAGATGTTGCCTGGCCTGCTGAGTTCCTCCTGCATTTTGTGTGTGTTGTTCAGATTTCCAGCATGTGTAGATTTTCTCTTGTTTGTGATTAGAACAGAGATGTAGTCCAGCAGTTGCAGGAAATCTAAAATAAGAGAGGATTCTGGAAAAGCTTGGCAGATCAGTTATCACTGGTGGCAGGAGAAAAAAAATTAGATTGGAACCAGTCAATTCTGACTCAAATTGCAAGTCTTTAACTGGAACTGTTGAATTTATTGTTGAGTTTTGAAGGTTGTAATTTCCCTAATCAGAAAATGAGATGCTCTAACCTTGAATTTAGGTTGAGGTTCATTAGAATTGTGCAGGAATTGAAAGACCAAGAGGTCAGAATCAAAATAGAATGGAGAATTAAAGAAACAGGCCACTAGCAGCTCAGGGTATCCTTTGCAGACTGAGCAGAGCTGTTCAGCAAGGTGATCACTCAATTAGCATTTCAGAATCAAAACTGGATTTATTATCACTGACATATGTTGGGAAATTTGTTGTTTTGTGGCAACAGTACTGTGTAATACATAAAAAGTACAATAAATTACAAGAACAGAGTTAAAAAATACACACGGACTAAGATGTTAACTGTCCTGTGCTATCACCAGTGGGATCATCAGTTGATCTGCCACCTGTCTTCAGGAGTTTCGGCCCACTTAAGATCAAGACTCCCTCGAGGTGGTGGGCCAGCAGTGCTAAAGCACCACCTCCCACTGGTGAGCTTAAAAACTTGGCATCTGCCTCTATCAGAGTTGTTGGTCACTTCCATCCAACAGATAACCTGCTCTTCAGGTGTATATGCAACTACTGAAGGGTTTGCAAAAGATGTATACACTGTCTGACTATCTGCCCCTCTGGACGTATTTGGTCCACAACCATGCTGATCCTTTCTCTGCCGCCTCAGCTACAGTCCTGCTGGTTGACTTGATCTCTCTTCTAGTGAAGCCAAGGTCACGCAGCCACTTCTGGAAAGTGAATGCAATAAACCCACAGCAGCCTACTTTGAATTACAAGAACACATAAAACTAAGTAAATAATGCAAAAATAAAACAAAATAATGAGGTAATGTTCATGGGCCATTCAGAAATCTGCCAGAGGAGAAGCAGCTCTCCCTAAACCCTTGAGTGTATGTCTTGAGGCTCCTGTTCTTCTATCTCAATGATAGTAATGACAGAATGAGAAGAGGGCATGTGCCAAATAGTGAGGGTCCTGAATGATGTATTCCGCCTTCTTGAGGTATCATATTTTTATGATGGCCTTGATTGTGGTGAGACTAGAACCCATGATTCAGCTGGGAGCTGGCTGAGTGTACAATCCGTTTGCTGCTTTTTCTGATCCTATGCATTGGCGCCTCCATAGCAGATGAAAATGCAACCAGTTGGAATGCTCCCTACTGTACATCTGTAGAAGTTTAGTTTCTCCATTGTGAATCAGATAGCACATTGTTAATGACAAGTGAATTTCTCCTAGTTTGTGGGGGGGGGGTAGGGGGTGTCCTATTTGAATCCCTGGATGGTGGGAAGCAAAGAGTTAAGGAGGCCAATGCTGCATGTTCTATGGCTGTCGGCGAATGTGTTCTGAACTTCATTTAAATGTCACATTAATTCTTCATCCTCCACCGACTTTGACCACTGTTAGTTCAAGAGGTTATAGAGCCATTGCACACTACAGCACAGAAACGAACCCTCAGACCATTTCATCCATACTGGAATATTATTTTTCCTAGTCCTATTGACCTGCACATGGACCATAGCACTGGCATAAAACTGGCAGGCAACATAAAAACGGACTGTAAAAGCTTTTATAGGTATGTAAAAAGGAAAAGACTGGTAAAGACAAATGTAGGTCCCCTGCAGGCAGAAACAGGTGAGTTGATTATGGGGAGCAAGGACATGGCAGACCAATTGAATAATTACTTTGGTTCTGTCTTCATTAAGGAGGGCATAAATAATCTTCCAGAAATAGTAGGGGACAGAGGGTCCGATGAGATGGAGGAACTGAGCGAAATACATGTTAGTAGGGAAGTGGTGTTAGGTAAATTGAAGGGATTGAAGGCAGATAAATCCCCAGGGCCAGATGGTCTGCATCCCAGAGTGCTTAAGGAAGTAGCCCAAGAAATAGTGGATGCATTAGTGATAATTTTTCAAAACTCGTTAGATTCTGGACTAGTTCCTGAGGATTGGAGGGTGGCTAATGTAACTCCCCTTTTTAAAAAAGGAGGGAGAGAGAAACCGGGGAATTATAGACCGGTTAGCCTAACGTCGGTGGTGGGGAAACTGCTGGAGTCAGTTATCAAGGATGTGATAACAGCACATTTGGAAAGTGGTGAAATGATCGGACAAAGTCAGCATGGATTTGTGAAAGGAAAATCATGTCTGACGAATCTCATAGAATTTTTTGAGGATGTAACTAGTAGAGTGGATAGGGGAGAACCAGTGGATGTGGTATATTTGGATTTTCAGAAGGCTTTTGACAAGGTCCCACACAGGAGATTAGTGTGCAAACTTAAAGCACACGGTATTGGGGGTAAGGTATTGGTGTGGGTGGAGAGTTGGTTAGCAGACAGGAAGCAAAGAGTGGGAATAAACGGGACCTTTTCAGAATGGCAGGCGGTGACTAGTGGGGTACCGCAAGGCTCAGTGCTGGGACCCCAGTTGTTTACAATATATATTAATGACTTGGATGAGGGAATTAAATGCAGCATCTCCAAGTTTGCGGATGACACGAAGCTGGGTGGCAGTGTTAGCTGTGAGGAGGATGCTAAGAGGATGCAGGGTGACTTGGATAGGTTGGGTGAGTGGGCAAATTCATGGCAGATGCAATTTAATGTGGATAAATGTGAAGTTATCCACTTTGGTGGCAAAAATAGGAAAACAGATTATTATCTGAATGGTGGCCGATTAGGAAAAGGGGAGGTGCAACGTGACCTGGGTGTCATTATACACCAGTCATTGAAAGTGGTCATGCAGGTACAGCAGGCGGTGAAAAAGGCGAATGGTATGCTGGCATTTATAGCGAGAGGATTTGAGTACAGGAGCAGGGAGGTACTACTGCAGTTGTACAAGGCCTTGGTGAGACCGCACCTGGAGTATTGTGTGCAGTTTTGGTCCCCTAATCTGAGAAAAGACATCCTTGCCATAGAGGGAGTACAGAGAAGGTTCACCAGATTGATTCCTGGGATGGCAGGACTTTCATATGAAGAAAGAATGGATGAACTGGGCTTGTACTCGTTGGAATTTAGAAGATTGAGGGGGGATCTGATTGAAACGTATAAGATCCTTAAGGGATTGGACAGGCTAGATGTAGGATGATTGTTCCCGATGTTGGGGAAGTCCAGAACGAGTGGTCACAGTTTGAGGATAGAAGGGAAGCCTTTTAGGACCGAGATTAGGAAAAACTTCTTCACACAGAGAGTGGTGAATCTGTGGAATTCTCTGCCACAGGAAACAGTTGAGGCCAGTTCATTGGCTATATTTAAGAGGGAGTTAGATATGGCCCTTGTGGCTACGGGGGTCAGGAGGTATGGAGGGAAGGCTGGGGCGGTGTTCTGAGTTGGATGATCAGCCATGATCATAATAAATGGCGGTGCAGGCTCGAAGGGCTGAATGGCCTACTCCTGCACCTATTTTCTATGTTTCTATACCCCTCCTGACCATGTACCATTACAAATTCCTGTGAAATGTTGAAATTGAACCCTCATCCCCCACTTTCACTGGCAGCTTGTTCCACACTCATCACTCTGAGGTTTTCCCTGTCATGTTCCCCTTCAGCATTTCATCCTTCATTCTTAAACCCATGACCTTTAATTGTAGCTTCACCCAACCTTAGTGGAGACAGCCTCTTGCATTTACACTATATATACCCCTCATAATTTTGAAAACTTCCATCAAATCTCACCTTATTCTCCCGCACTGTAGGGAATAAAACCCTAACTATTCAACCTTTCCCTATAACTGAGGTCCTCAAGTCCTGGCAACAGCTTTGTAAATTTTCTCTGTACTCTTCCAATCTTACACCTTTCCTGTAGAAAAATGACCAGAACAGGACACAATGCTTCAAATTAGGCCTCACCAACATTTTATACAACTTCAACATAACATCCCAACTCCTATACTCAGTACTTTGATTTATAAAGGGCAAAGTGTCAAAAGCTCTTATAATAACCCTATCTACCTGTGGTGCCACTTTCAAGGAATTATGGATCTGTATTTCCAGGTCTCTCTGCTACTTCGCTCCACAGTGCTCTACAATTCACCGTACAAGTCCTACCCTAGTTAGTTCTTCCAAAGTATAACACCTCACACTTGTCTGAATTAAATTCAGTCTGCAATTATTCATCCCATTTTTCCAGCTAGTCCAGATCCAGCTGCAAACTTTGATAGTCTTCCTCGCTATCCACTACACAACCAATCTTGGTGTCATCGCATGAAGTATTTGCCGATCCAGTTTAGCACATTGTCATCCAGATTGTTGATATAGATGACAAGCAACGACAAACTCAGCACCTATCCCTGCATACACCACTAGTCACAGTCCTCCAGTCATTGAGGCAACCATTTACTACCACTGTCTGGCTTTTCTCGTGAAGCTTTTGTCTAATTTTATTGCCTCAACCTGGATGGCAAGTGACTGAACCTTCTTGACCAAACTCCCATGAGGGACCTTGTCAAAGGCCTTGCTAAAGTACATGTAGATAGCATTCACTGCCTTTCCTTTATCAACTTTCCTGGTAACTTCCTTGAAAAACTCTGTAAGATTGGTTAAATGCAACTTGCCATGCACAAAGCTATGTTGACTATTCCTAATTGGTCCCTGTCTGTCCAGATACTTATATATCCAGTCCAGTTATTGGAATACCTTCTAATAACTTACCCACTACAGACATCAGGCTTACTGGCCAAAATTTTCCCAGGTTATTCAGAGAGCCTTTCTTAAACAACGGGAAAAACATTAGATAACCTTCAGTTCTTCTGCACCTCATCTGTTCAGGATGTTTTAAGTATCTCTACTTGGGCCTCTGCAATTTCTGCACAAGGTCCAAGGGCCCTTACCAGGCCCTAGGTATTTATCCACCCTAATTTGCCCCAAGAAGGATCCATGACCTCACAGCTGTTTTGCCTCACTTCTATAGATTCTGTGTCTGTCCTGAGTATATAAGGTAGGTCATCTGCTGAAGGCTAGATCTGTGGCATTCAAGTCTGGCAACCCAGGCCTGTACCAGAAAACCAGGTATGATTGCGGAGGGCTATTTCAAGGGCAAAGAGGCAATTTCGAACAAGGTTGGAGGCGACATCGAATGCATGGCAACTCTGCACAGGGTCTGCAAGACATTACTTTCTACAAAGCGAAACCCAATAGCATGAATAGTAGCAATGCTTCACTACCAGATGAACTCAATCCCTTCTATGCACGCTTTGAAAGGGAGAACACAACTATAGCTGTGAAGATCCCTGCTGCACCTGACGACCCTGTGATCTCCATCTCAGAGGCCAATGTTAGGCTCTTTAAAGAGAGTGAACCCTTGTAAGGCAGAAGGTCCCAGTGGAGTACCTGGTGAGGCTCTGAAAACCTGTGCCAACCAACTAGCAGGAGCATTCAAGGACATTTTCAAGTGGAAGTTCCCACTTGCTTCAAAAAGGCAATAATTATACCAGTGCCTAAGAAGAATAATGTGGACTGTCTTTAAGGACTATCGCCCGGTAGCACTCACATCGACAGTGGTGAAATGTTTTGAGAGGCTGGTTATGACTAGACTGAACTCCTGCTTCAGCAAGGACCTGGACCCATTGCAATTTGCCTATTGCCACAGTAGGTCAATGGCAGACGCAATCTCAATGGCTCTGCACACGGACAACACAAGCACCTACGTCAGGATGCTGATCATCAGCATTTAATACCATCATTCCCACAATCCTGATTGAGAAGTTGTAGAAACTGTACCTCCCTCTGCAATTGGATCCTCGACTTCCTAACTGGAAGACCACAATCTGTGTGGATTGGTGATATTATCTCCTCCTCACTGAAGATTAACACTGGTGCACCTCAAGGATGTATGCTTAGCCCACTGTTCTACTCTCTATATACACGTGACTGTGTGGCTAGGCATAGCTCAAATACCATCTATAAATTTGCTGACAATGCAACCATTGTTGGTAGAACCTCAGGTGGTGACGCAAGGGTGTACAGGAGTGAGATATGCCAACTAGTGGAATGGTGCCACGGTAACAACCTGGCACTCAACATCAGTAAGACGAAAGAGCTGATTGTGCACTTCAGGAAGGGTAAGATGAAGGAACACATAGCAATCCTTATAGAGGGATCAGAAGTGGAGAGAGTGCACAGCTTCAAGTTCCTGGGTGTCAAGACCCCTGAGGATCTAACCTGGTCCCAACATACCAACATAGTTATAAAGAAGGCAGACAGTGATGCAGGGGCTACTGCACAGGACTGAAAGAAGCTGCAGAAGGTTATAAATCTAGTCAGCTCCATCTTGTGTACTAGCCTACAAAGTACCCAAGACATCTTTAAGGAGTCGTGTCTCAGAAAGGCAGTGTCTATTATTAAGGGCCTCCAGCACCCAGGGCATGCCCTTTTCTCACTGTTACCATCAGGTAGGAGGTACAGAAGTCTGAAGGCACACACTCAGCGATTCAGGAACAGCTTCTCCCCCTCTGCCATCCAATTCCTAAATGGACATTGAATCTTTGGAGACTACCTCACTTTTTAAAAAATATACAGTATTTCTGTTTTTGCACGTTTTTGAATTATTCAATGTACATAATTGAGTTACTTTATTATTATTTTTATTTTATTTTTTTTCTCTGCTAGATTATATATTGCATTGAACTGCTGCTGCTAAGTTAACAAATTTCTCGTCACTTGCTAGTGATAATAAACCTGATTTTGATATGCAGATATAAAAAATCTGTTTAAAATCTCCCCTATCGTTCAGCTTCATAAAGAGATGACCATGCTGATTTTCCAGATGACCAGTTTCGTCCCTTGCTATATTTTTGCTCTCAATGTGTCTGTAGAGGTCCTTGGGATTCTCCTTCACCTTGTCTCTCAGAGCAACCACATACCTTCTTTTAACTCTTCTGATTTCCTTCCTAAGTGTTCTTTTGCATTTCTTATACTCAAGTAACTCATTTGTTCCTTCCTGCCTGTATGAGGCTGCATCTGGAGTTCTGTGTGTACTTCTGGTCTCCTTGCTTGAGGAAGGATATACTAGCTTAGTAGGTGGTGCAGGGGAGGTTCACCAGGTTGATTCCAGAGATGAGGGGGTTAGACTATGAGGAGAGATTGAGTCACCCGGGACTGTACTCACTGGAATTCAGAAGGATGAGAGGAGATCTGATAGAAATATATAAAATTATGAAAGGGGTAAAGAAGATAGGGGCAGGAAAGTTGTTTCCACTGGTAGGCAAGATTAGAGCTAGGGGACATAGCCTAAAGATTCAAGGGAGTAAGCTTAGGACGGAGATGAGGAGGACATACTTTTCCCAAACAGCGGTGATTCTGTGGAATTCACTGCCCAATGAAGCAGTGGAGGCTATCTCAGTAAATATATTTAAGACAATACTGGATAGATTTTTGCATAGTAGGGGATTTAAGGGTTATGGGGAAAAGTCAGGTAGGTGGAGATGAGTCCAGGTCAGCCATGATTTTATTGAATGGCGGTGCAGACTTGACAGGTCAGATAGCCTCCACCTGTTTCTGTTTCTTTTGTCCTGCTCCTCCTCCTTAACCAGGGCCTCAATATCTCTTGAAAACCAAGATTCCCTAAACCTGTTATCCTTGCCTTTTATTTTGAAGGAACATACAAACTCTGTTCTCATATAATTTCATTTCTGAATGCCTTCTATTTACCAAGCACACCTTTGTCAGAAAATAACTTGTCTCAATCCATTTTTGCCAGATCCTTTCTGATACTATCAAAACTGGCCTTTCTCCAATTTTGAATCTCAGCCCAAGAACCGGACTTATGTTCTATAATCATTTTGAAACTTAAGGTATTATGATCACGAGGTGAAAAGTGTTCCCCTACACACGCTTCTGTCACCTGCCCTGTTTCATTCCCTAATAGGATGAAGCATCACACTCTCTCTAGTTGGGTCATCTATATATTAATTACAGAAATTTTCCTGAACACACTTAACAAACACTATCCCATCCATTCCTTTTATAGTATGGGAGATTTAGTCAATATGTAGAAAGTTAAAACTACCAACTATTTCAACCTTACGTTTTTTTTTAACCAAAGTGTATGAGTGTGTGA
Source organism: Mobula birostris (assembly GCF_030028105.1). Classification (NCBI taxonomy): domain Eukaryota; kingdom Metazoa; phylum Chordata; class Chondrichthyes; order Myliobatiformes; family Myliobatidae; genus Mobula; species Mobula birostris. The sequence continues at coordinate 26,557,272 of NC_092371.1, read as the reverse complement.
TCTCTCTACAAACTTGTTCCTCTAGATCCCACTGACTATTGGGATATTGTAGGTTTTTGTATTGAACATTGACAAGACCTGTGCAAGATAATTTTTAAAGAGGAAAGGTCATTGCACTGGGGTGAATGAAGTTGAACCTTCTGGTTCTCAACAGAGGTGTTATGCCTCCCTGGGCACCTCATGCTCCCCATACATGGGTGGTCTATAAAATTCTATTAACATGATCATTCCTTTCTTATTCCTCAGTTCCATCCATATAGTCTCAGTAGAAAGCTCTCCAATCTGTCCTATCTGAGCACTACCATGACATTTTCCCTAGTAATGTCACCTCTCCCCCTTTAATCCCTCCCATTCTGTCACGTCTAAGACAATTGGACCCCAAAGCATTGAGCTACCAGTCCTGCCCCTCCAGCAAGCAAGTCTCACTAATGTTGTAATTTCACATGTTGATCCATGCTCTAAGCTCATCTGCTTTTCCAACAAAACTCTTTATATGTAAGCTTAACAACATCTTTTTCTGCAACTACTCCACTATCTGCTCTGGTTCCCATACCCCTGCAACTCTACTATAAACTTCCTGGTGCAGCACTAGCAAATCTTTCTGCAATTATATTAGTTCCCCTCCACTTCAGTTATAAACCATTCCTTCTGTACAAGTCTCACCTTTCCTGCAAGAGAGCCCAATGATCCAAAAATTTAAAGCCCTCCCTCCTGCACCATCTCCTTAGCCAAGCGTTAAACTGTATTATCTTCCTACTTCTGGCCTCACTAGCATGGGACATGGATAGCAATCCTGAGTTCACAACCTTGGATGTCCTATTCTTTAACTTAGCACCAGCTCCCTGAACACACTTTGCAGGAACTTGTCATCTTTCCTACCGAATGAAACACAGGGTCTGGTTGCTCACCCTCCCACTTAAGAATGCTTTAGACTCAATTTGAGATGTTCTTGACTCTGGCACGCAATAGGCAACATACCATCTGGGAATCTTGTTCTCATCCTCAGAACCTCTTATCTGTTCCCCTAACCAAGTTGTAACTGGATATTCGATTTCTAAATTAAATGTCAAACAATCATGGAATACGCAACTGTGTAAAAAATGTCATAAAATAATTCTTAATGCGTTATTAACAGTACACATTTTCATTCCTAGTGGTGTAATTTAAGTACGTCACCACCTTGAATAACATTTTTTAAATGTTAATTCTTTCAGTTCTGATGTTCTTAAAGCAATTGAAAATATTATCCAGGAGACATTGGCATATCTTGCAAATGGAGAGGCTCCAGTTATCACTTTTGATAGAAGATCATCCTGGGAAAATATTAGGTATGTTTATACCATATTCATGTGATTGTAGTACAGTGCACCTCTGAAAAATTCAAGTGTCCTATTAATCTTGCAAAGCAAGTCACATGGTCTTTCGTTAGTCCAAAAATCGCAATGTTTGCATAACACTCTCACCGAGGGCTACTAATGAGTTAGCTATTACTGTGAACTCAGCCAAACAGCAACATAACTTGATAATGTATGGGAATAACAATGAAAGAGATTATTTCCATTAAATAAACACATCTAAGGTAAATATGATTTGGGGTATACACAAACATAAAAGTTTGAGTGTTCCTTCTATGGGAAAACAAAGGAGTTACTGTATTAACACTGACATACCCATGCGCATTTATCATTTGCCAGGAAGCAATAATTTAACTCACACCAGTATAAACTTAGATCGAAAATATATTGACAAAAAATTTTAAACTATAACAAAAACAATAATACTATATAATACAAAATAAAGAAAAGACCCATCATGTATGTAAATAATAGTCTATATCGTGCACGTAATCGTTGGAGTTCATTGTTTAATGTAACTCAGTCAACTTAATGTAACTCAGTTTTTTCTTTTTTTTCTCATGTATTGTACTGCTGCAGTAAAGTTAACAAATTTCATGACATATGCCAGTGATATTAAATCTGACTTTGATTTACTTCACTTTGTTTACTCACAACATGAAACAGTTTTGCACTGAAGAACCTGTCCCGGGAAACAAATATTCATGCAACATCCGAGGAAAAAACGTTGAATTTTCTTCAATGTAGTGTGCTAACTAGCTGACTAAAAGTTATCTGTACATTCTCCATGAGATCATTGTCTGCATGGGGATTTCCCAACATCAGTATCTGTCCTTCCAAACGGGTTCTGTGCACATTTCACCATGTTCTTCTCTGATCTTCGTTGACCATTTCCATCCTTCTCCTTGAAATCCCGAGCTCTCCCTTGGGGGAAAAAAAATTCCCCCCCCCATTCTTTTTCCATCTTTTCCCATGCTCTCTCTAGAATGTTCCCAAGAGAAATCCTATTGTCTAATTTAACAAGCCTAACTTATCAATCAACTGAATTTTTATTTTAGACAGCAGAAATGAAATACTCAATTGTATAATGTGATTGAAGGAACGCTTATTGTATTTTGAGAAAATCTGCAGAAAATAAAATACCCACAGCTAACTGAATTAATAAAATAAGGCTTGATCTTAAACCAGGGTATTACATTTGTACTAAAGGACATTCAAAAAGGATATGATTTTTTTTCAGTATATGCTTTGTGAACAAATTTTTCTTTAGAACTAGAATCAATGCAAAATTCAATTTTTGTATTAACAAGGCAATAGAAATATTGTTGTTAAAAGGTGGAAAGTTGAAGAAGATGTGTAGGGTAAGTATTTTTTTACACCGAGGTGGCAGGTGCTTGGAGCATATTGCCAGGAGTGGTGGTGGATCACGTACAGGCAATTAAGTTTAGTTTAATTTGGCATTTTGGCCCGCACAGGCATCAATGGGCTGAATGGCCTGTTTCTGTGATGTACTAATAGTAATAGGAAGTAAAAGCTAACATTTTCTGTATTGACAGGTTTGATGGCAACGTTGGTTTACAGATGGTATCTGATTGCACTGTGAGCAAAGTGAAGTGTGAATGTTCCAAATCTGTCCGCAGGTTCGGTAAGGTATTATTTTAGTGATTGCTGCCAGACAAATGTATCATTTATTGTATGCTTAATTGTATATTTGATATGTAAAATGTCTACTGATTAAATGCAGAATTATTCAATAGGAAATATTACTTAACAGACCTATAGTTACTGACACTTCATGTTTTAGATAGACAGTGGTGCGAGAAAGTTTGTGAACCCTGTAGAATCGTCTCTATTTCTGCATAAGTATGACCTAAAATGTGATCAGATCTTTATGCAAGTCCTAAAACTAGATAAAGAGAACCCAATCAAATAAATAGCACAAAATCATCATACTTGTTTATTTATCTATTGAGAGAAATGATCCAATATTACGTGTATTTGTTGGAAATGGTATGTGAACCTTTGCTTTCAGTAATTGATGTGATTCCCCCCACCCGCCTCGGTGCAGCAATAACTTCAATCAACCAAACATTTCCAGTAACTTTTCCTGCACATCGGCTTGGAGGAATTCTGGACCATTCCTCCTTACAAAACTGCTTCATCTCTGGGTGTTGAAGGGCTCCTTGCATGAGCTGCTTGCTTCAAGTCCTTCCACAACATTTCTATAGGATTAAGGTCGGGACTTTGACTCAGCCATTACAAAACATTAGTTTTCTTCTTTTTAAACCATTCTGTTGTTGATTTACTCTTGTCTTTCGGATCATTGTCTTGTTGTATTATCCTAATTCTATTAAGTTTCAGGTGATGGAATGCTATCCTGACATTTTCCTGTAAAATGTCTTGATGCGATTTTGAATTCATTGTTCCCTCAATGACTGAAAGGTGTCCAGGCCCTGAGGCAGCAAAGCAGCCCCAAATTATGATGCTCCTTCCACCATGCTTCACGGTTGGGATGACCGTTTTTAGTGTTGGTGTGCAGTGCCCTTTCTCCTCCAAGCATAGCAATGTGCATTTCTACCAAAAAGTTCAACTTTAGTCTCATCTGTCCACAGAACATTGTCCCAAAAGCATTGTAGAACATACAGCTGGTCTTTTGCAAACTTGAGACTGCAGCAATGTCCTTTTTTAGAGAGCAGTGGTTTCCTCCATGGTGTCCTTCTATGAACACTAGTCTTGTTCAGTGTTTCTCTTATAGTGGACACATGAACAGAGAATTTAGCAAGTTCTAGAGATTTCTGCAAGTCTTTTGCTGTTATCCTTGAGTCCCTTTTCACCTCCTTCAGCATTGCACGTTGTGCTCTTGGTTTGATCTTTGCAGGATCATCACTCCTAAGGAGAGTAGCAACAGTACTGAGTTTCTCTATTTGCAGACAATTTCTCTTACTGTAGACTGATGAATACTCAGATCTTTAGAAATGCTTTTGTAGCCTTTTCCAGCTTCCTGCATCTCTACAATTCTAAGGTCCCTTGAGAGTCATTTCGATGGAAGCATGGTGTACATAAACAAATCTTTCTTGAGAAGAGTACAGGCACCTCTACAACCTACACCTCCTACCTCATCTCATTGGTTGGAACACCTGACTTCAATAGCTTTTTTAGAAGGCATTAACTCAGGGGTTCACATACTTTTTCCAACAAATATATGTAATATTGGATTATTTTTCTTAATAAATAAATGAACAAGTATAATGTTTTGTGCTATTTATTTAATTGGGTTCTCTTTATTTAGTTTTAGGACACATGAAGATCTGATCACATTTTAGGTCATATTTATGCAGAAATAGAAAAAGTTCAACAGGGTTCAAAAACTTCTTAACACCACTGTAATAATTCAGACTATTAGCAGTTTGCAAGTGTACAAATATTTTCTGAAGATGTTTTCACCTCTTTGCTTGTAGTTGACTTTTTGCTGATTTCAGGTTTTACTGACCTAGTAGCCTAACTTTTTCTATTATTCAGAACTGACTTAGCAATGTATTTTGGTTGCAGAATTAAGGGCATCATTGCTCCATCTAGTCCTAGCCTTTACCTAAAAGCACAAATGAAACAGTACTTTGAAGAATGTATTAAACGAGATAGAGAAGGTGGGAGAAATTTGTCTAATTTCTACTGGGTTTTTAATATTTGCAATGATTTTACTGCTGCTAACACAACACAGGTCCTTCCAAACATATAGACAGACGACAAAAACCTGCACTTGCGAAACATTTTTTGACATGTAAACAAACAGGATTTTCAACAACTATCAACAGAAAACACAAAGTCAGTTTTTCGGTAGGATCATGCAGTGCGCATAAAATCATCATTAAAAATGAATTCCTTATTTTGTGTTCCAAATTCTCATTGGTAACTCAAACTCCTATATCAGAAAGCTACAAAGGATCAATTAAGCTGTGGCGGAGTTCTGGCAAACAGCATTATATGGAAAACGTGAAATTGTTCATTTTGTCAGTGAATTTTAAAAATATGAAGCATATTATCTAAATGACAAGAGATTAAAAAGCACTGACATGCAAAGGGTTTGCCCGAGTGCATGATTTGCAGAAGTTGCAGGTAGTAATTAGAACAGTTAAAATAATTTTAGAATTTATTGATGTGGAATTGAATATAAAGGTACTGAAGAAGACATGAGGTTTTAAGTGGCCCACCCATGCTAACTTATTTTATCTATAGAGTGGATTCCAGTTAATTAGGACACATCAGAACCAGTACATTTTGGTCCAATTAAGCAGCTGCCCTAATTAGCCAAAGTTTCAGGGAAATAGTTAAAAAGGTATTAAAAAAAGACAAAACTGTTATTTAACTGAGTAACAATTTATGTATTTAAAAGAAATACAGAACAAATGAGAACATTGCTAATACCTCTGTGGTACAATAAAGCTGTATATTAGTTCCTAACCAGGAGAATATCTGCAGTTGCTGGAAATCAAAGTAATACACACAAAATGTTGGAGGAACTCAGCAGGCCAGGCAGCATCTGTTGAAAAGAGTAAGCAGTTGCAGAGACCGAAGCTAGAGTTAATGAAGAAAAAAGTAAGAGTAGAATGCATAAAATTAAAAAGCAAAAATCACATAGGTCACTGGATTCTAAAAGGACAATGAGTTTAAGGGCACATTATCTAAATGCCCATAGTATTAGAAACAAGGTTAGTGAACTTGCGGCACAGATCAGTACCAAGGCATATGATTTAGTGGCCATTACAGAAACCTGGTTGCAAGGTGGAGATGACTGGGAATTAAATATCCAAGGGTATCGGGTAATACAGAAAGATGGGCAGGAAGGCAGAAGAGGTAGGGTGACGCTCTTGATTAGGGATGAGATCAGGGTGAATGTGAGAGACGATATAAGATCTACGGAGCAGAATGTTGAGTCCATCTGGGTAGAGATTAAGAACAGTAAAGGGAAAAAAAATCACTGGTGGGTGTTGTCCATAGCAGAGGTCCCCAATCACCGGGCCGCAAAGCATGTGCTACCAGGCTGCGAGGAAACGATAGGATCTGGCGATATGAGTCAGGTGCAACTTTCCTCATTCCCTGTCACGCCCTCTGTTGAGCTTGAACGCATGCGAGGTTATTATGCATGCGAGGTCATTACCCGCGCATTGTCCATGTCAGCGTGGGAAGGAGATCAACTCCTCGAGCTTGCGACTAACGGCGGGCTGAAAAGTATGTTTGATGTAACAGCTCTGCCGGCATTCTGGATCAAAGTCAGGGCTAAATATCCTGAGATAACCACAAAAGCACTGAAAACGTTGCTTCTATTTCCATCTCTGCAATGAATGCAACAAAAACTAAATTGCAGAATAGACTGGACACAAGGAATCCCCTTCGAGTATTGCTGTCTCCCATCACTCCTCAATAGGACCGTCCTGTTGCAGAGAAACAAGCCCATATGTGCTGTATGTTTAATATCCAAACATTACTTAAAATGTTATGATGCTATTGACTTATATAACCATATAACAATTACAGCATGGAAACAGGCCATCTCTGCCCTTCTAGTCCGTGCCGAACGCTACTCTCACCTAGTCCCACTGACCTGCACTCAGCCCATAACCCTCCATTCCTTTCCTGTTCATATACCTGTCCAATTTTTCTTTAATTGATAATATCGAACCTACCTCTACCACTTCTACTGGAAGCTCGTTCAACACTTACTTCAAGCTCCCCTGTCCTCCCCAATAATTGACTTATCTCTATATTCATGCGAGGAAAATATGCGCAGTGTGTTAATATTAAATTCGTTAGATAAACCCTTTTAGAAACGAAATTGAGTGTATTAGCCACTTATCACCTATATTCTGGTCGTGATTAACACCCCCCCCCCCGAACAGAATTGCCAAAAACGATTTGTAGAAAAAGCATCGGCACATACACGCATGTGCACACAAGTGCCCGCGCAAGGCTTCATGGTCATTGTAGTCTTTCTCGGGGCAAACACAAGATATTTGACTGCTACTCTTGTCCGTCGGCAACCCTACCCCCCCCCCCCCCGGCGCCTCGGGGTCGGCCGGTCCGCAAGAATATTGTCAATAATAAACCGGTCTGCAGTGCAAAAAAGGTTGGGGACTCCTGGTCTATAGGCCACCTAATCCACCTAATAAAAATATTGCAGTGGCAGAGGCGATTAACCAAGAAATAACTGAGGCTTGTAAGAACAGAACGGCAGTTGTCATAGGGGATTTTAACTTCCACATAGATTGGGTGAATCAGGTTGATCAAGGAAGTTTTGAGGAGGACTTCATAGAATGCATCCGTGATGGCTTCTTGAGCAGCATGTTAGTGAACCTACAAGGGAAAATACTTTCTTAGATCTAGTCCTGTGCAGTGAGACAGGTAAGATTAACGATCTTGTAGTCAGGGATCCTCTTGGAAAGAGTGATCATAGTATGATTGAATTTCACATTCAGATGGAGAATGAAATAGTTAGATCTAAAACTAGTGTATTATGCTTGAACAAGGGAGACTACAACGGGATAAGGGAGGATTTGGTTAATGTGGATTGGGAGCACAGGCTATTCGGTAGGACATTTGAGGAACAGTGGAATACTTTCTTTTCTTTCTTTTTCAATCTTTTTATTAATTTCAAAATATAGAAACAAAACATAGCAATAATACAGATAATATGAGATGTATTGTTACATTTAAAAAAAGAGTAATTGCAAAACCAAATAGTGGAAATTACCAAAACTCCCATACATGTAGAACTGATCACGGATAATATAAAGCAAAAAAAAAGAAAAAAGACAAAAAAAAGAAACAAAAACCCATCCCCAAAGAAAAAAAAACAACTAAACTAAACTAAAAGACTTGGGCAAAACTAACAGCTTAAAAATGGAAAAGAAGGAATACTTTCAAAGAGATTTTTCACAGTGCTCAACAAAAGTGTATTTCAGTCGAAAGTAAGGACAGTAAGTGTGGGGAGAGCCAGCCTTGGATAACTAAGAAAATAAAAGATAGTATCAAATTAAAAGCTCGTGTACAAAGTCGCAAAGAGTAGTGGGAGACTGGTGGATTGGGAAAACTTTAGAAAGCAACAGAGAACAACTAAACAAGAAATAAGGAAAGGGAAGATGGAGTATGAAAGAAAAATTAGCACAGAATATAAAAACAGATAGCAAAAGTTTTTATAAATATATAAAGCGGAAAAGGGTGGCTAAAGCCAACGTAGGTCCCCTGGAAGACGAGAAGGGGAAATTGATATTGGGTGATAAGGAAATGGCTGAGGCATTGAACGACTATTTTGTGTTAGGTTTCATGGTGGAAGACATGTCTAATATGCCAAAGAAGGATGTTATGGACAAAATGGGAGGTGAGGACCTAGATAAAATCAGTCACTAAAGAGATAGTGATGAGCAAACTAGAGGGCCTGAAGGTAGATAAGTCTCCAGTCCTGATGGGATGCATCCCAAGGTGCTGAAGGAATTAGCGGAGGTTATAGTAGATGCGTCGGTAATCATTTGTCAAAACTCTGTAGACTCTTGGCAGGTCCCGGCAGATTGGAAGACAGCAAATGTCGTGGCACTTTTTTTTTTTTAAAGGATGTAGGCAGAAGACGGGCAACTGTAGGCCAGCTAGCTTAACGTCTGTAGTCGGGAAAATGCTTGAAGCTGTCATTAAGTAAGAAATAGCGAAATATATAGCAAGGAGTGGTTCCGTTAGACAGACGCAGCATGGATTCAGAAAGGGCAGGTCCTGTTTGACAAACTTACTGGAGTTCTTTGAGGACATAATGAGTGCAGTGGATAGAGGGGAACAGGTGGATGTTGTATATCTGGATTTCTAGAAGACGTTCGATGAGGTGCCACACAAAAGACTTATAGATAAGATACGGATGCATGGAGTCTGAGGAAGTGTATTGGCATGGATAGTGGATTGGTTAACCAACAGAAGGCAGAGAGTTGGTATAAATGGGTGTTCTTCCGGTTGGCAATCTGTGGTGAGTGGGGTGCCGCAGGGGTCGGTGCTGGGCCCATAGCTGTTTACCATTTACATTAATGATTTGGAAGAGGGGACTGAGTGTAGTGTAGCAAAATTTGCTGATGACATTAAACTGACTGGAAAAGCAAATTGTACAGAGGACGTGGAGAGTCTGCAGAGGGATATAGATAGGTTAAGTGAGTGGGCCAAGGTCTGGCAGATGGAATACAATGTTGGTAAATGCGAGATCATCCACTTTGGAAGGAATAATAGAAGAGCAGATTATTATTTAAATGGTGAAAGATTGCAGCCTGCTGTTTTGGACTTGGGAGTGCTGGTTCGTGAATTGCAAAAAGTTGGTTTGCAAGTACAACAGGTTATTAAGAAGGCAAATGGAATGTTGGCCTTCATTGCTAGAGGGATTAAATTCAAGACCAGGGAGGTCATGCTGCAACTATACAGGGTACTGGTGAAGCCGCACCTGGAGTACTGTGTGCAGTTCTGGTCTCTGTACTTGAGGAAGGATATACTGGCTTTGGAGGCGGTGCAGAGGAGCTTCACCAGGTTGATTCCAGGGATGAAGGGGTTAAACTATGAGGAGAGATTGAGTCGCCTGGGACTATACTCTATGGAGTTCAGAAGAATGAGAGGGGATCTTATAGAAACATACAAAATTTTGAAAGGGAAAGATGAGATAGAAGTAGGAAAGTGGTTTCCATTGGTAGGTGAGACTAGAACTAGAGGACATTGCCTCAAGATTCGGGGGAGAAGATTTATGGTGGAGATGAGGAGAAACTGTTTTTCCCAGAGAGTGGTTAATCTGTGGAATTCTCTGCCCAGGTGTAGTAGTTGAGGCTTCCTCACTAAATATATTTAAGAAACAGTTAAATAGGTTTTTACATAGTAAGGGAATTAAGGGTTATGGGGAAGAGGCAGGTAGATGGAGCTGAGTTTCCGGACAGATCAGCCATGGTCTTATTGAATGGCGGGGCAGGCTCGATGGGCTGGATGGCCTACTCCTGCTCCTATTTCTTATGTTCTTATGTTCAGTTGATGTTTTGGGCCATGACCCTTCATCGGGACTCAAAAGTTCTTGAGTCTTAATAGTTATCAACGGAGGAATTCGTCTGCTGTGTTCTCATGATTGACTATAAATGAACAGAATATACCTAGTGCAGGTAATGGACTGCATTCATACAATGTTTTAGATGATTGCATCCTCAAAATTTTAATTTTCATCATAGCATTAAAGATACTTTCAAGTTCTTCATAATTTCTGACCTGTTGAAGTAGTAAAATCGTTTTATTTTTAATTCCGGCTGTTTCTGGCATCTTCAAGCCTGAATGCTTGAAACCGTAGTGAGCAAAACAGTTCCGAGTTGTCTTATTACTTATTTCTCACTAACTATCAGTGACAAAAATCACTGCCTTTTGAACGCGCAACTGATGCTATTTAAAAACTGGTTACTCTAAGCATGGTGTAGTGTCTAACAGCCACGCAAGTGCACCTAACCGACGCTAGTTAGAAACTGTTTGGCAACAGTCTCTTGCCCCATTTCAGTGGTATAGTGTTCAGAATAAACAAAAGGAATCCTGGCCATTTTCTAGATTTAGTTTTTGTTTTTTAAGAGTTGTCCCAAATAAACGGCTGCTCTGATTAACCAATGACCCAATTAGCCATGTTACACTGTATTTCCTAGCTTTACCTCTCCATCCATTTTTTTCTTGTTGCCATGAAATTACTTGATTGATAACCAGTTCAGAATTAGCCACATCTTTTTTCCAGCTAAATTGAGAACAATGCCGATGTCTTGCAACGATCTTAACACCAACTCAGTTTGCCTCCCTGATTAGTCTCTCAGGCTGAATGTAACCATTTACAAATTCAGCTTCTTACTCGATTCAATAAAGGGAATTTGAAGTGATCTTGTCCATCATAAGAACTACATGTCTCCACACTGCAGCATCATCTATCTATCCCATTTTTGTTTCATATACAGTACATTCAATCACTGCATCTGTGCAAGCTGCTTAGGAATATTTTGCTATATGTGCATTATTATTTATATTTGATTTCATATGCCATCAAACATGCACAATTCAAAGATTCCAGATATTCTCTTGCCAGGTCAAGCTACTCAGAAACGTGGTCTAAACGGTCTTCATTTAAGGACAGTTGAGGTTGAACAGTATTTATGTATTGCGTGCTGGATATGGAACTTTTTACGTTACTGCATAACAGAGGATGAAATGAAGGAGTTATGAAAGCAAAAGTTACTTCTAGTAACAACTATTTTCCTTGCAGCTCTGATACTGAGGACCTTGACGATGATCTACAAGTTGGTGCAGAGCAATACTTACGCAACTAAAAGGTGAAAGAATGTTAAGATAATATGGTAATGTACTGTAGATGTGATGGAGGAACAGCAAGTATCTGTACTGCCTGTCATTTTTATTAAGAAATTAATTGTCATACTTTGCTGTAAATAAGCAATGAGAGAAAAATAGAAATTGAGCACCTGTATCACCATCGCTTGGTAAGCCACATCTATGAAACCAATATCCTGCTGTGCCCTTTTATAGTAAGTGGGTTCAATGTTGTCATCCAGGAATTTGATCACATATTCATTTACTTTGATTTTGTATTATTTTTGAGTGATATAATCAAGGATAGAGTTTTGAGTTACATTGAGAAGATTGTGTTAAATTGCTTTATTAATCTAGAACAATTCATGTAGTGAACATGGTTTCACAATGCTGTTAGATAGAAAATTGCAGGATTTTAACTTAATAACAATGAATAAATGATAATGGTCATTTTTATTTCAGGGACCTTTACTACAATGATACACAGTTGTACGGTTCGCAAGTTATTCTTGATGGTATTATCAATGATGTATGCTGCATGCTGAAAGTCCCACGCAGAAGCCTTCATGTTGTAAGTGCCTAGTACACACAATCTAAATGATAATTTGTACTTAAAAATAAAGAAATAGTTGAAGTATGTTTTTAACAAAGACAAGCTATAGACTAAAAATGTTCTTATTTGATTGAAAATAATGCAACTTCCTCAAGGAATGGCCAACATTGTGCCATACAGATGGAAATCTGAATGTCTCTAATGCAAATTGCGGAGGAAATACGTAAGACAGCTATTAAGAGCTGTAATGGAGTTACTGAATTTTATTTAAACAGCCTTTTTAATTGTCAGTATTGATTTCCAGACTACAGAATGATAACTAAGTGTTATAAAGTAATGACTAGTAATTTTCGCTCAGCTAATTAAATCACAGTTTTAGCAAGAAGAAGAAAGTTTTGAATATATTGGGGATTTTTCATGTGAATATTTTATGCTATAATTATTATCGACACACATTGCTCATTAGGTATTGAAATGCAAAATCTATGTAATTATTTATTTTATAAAACATTTGATTTCTCTCTTTGAGCTCTCTACCTCGAAAGGCTGCATTGCAGGTGATCTATGCTACACTGAGGAAGATGGCAGCAGAGTGAACTGTGCTTGCAGTTCTAATGTATGTACCAGGTTTACTGTAGAGGTTCCTAAATTAGTCTTTAAGCTTCTATTAGCAAAGATTTGTATTAGAGAAGAATAAATCTGTGAACCAATATTAAAAAATTGATGATTAGGAAGCAATCCATTACTTTTTATTCATGTAGTTCCGTGCAGTTATGTTTCCTGTTTACAGACACTTTCCCATAAAGTTTTAGAGATTATTATACATCAATTAAACAATAACTAATTAAGCAGCTTTTTTTTTACTGTAGTAAGTGTTGTCTTGCACAGGAACATGTGATGGATATGGAAATCATTTCAGTGATTTTAAGACTGCACAGCTGCAGGAACCTGGAGTTCATCCTGTTCTCTGTATAGCATATTCTCCCTGTGACCACACAAATTTTCCCACATCCCAGTAACACCTGGTAGTTAATTAGCTACTGTAAAATTGCCTCAGGTGCAGGTACACAACAGGAGACCTGTAGGGGTAGGAGTTGATGCACATGGGATGTTTTACAGAGAAATAACTGGGGGAATCCGACCAATGGCAATATCCTGAGAACTGGATTGAACTCAATGAACCAAATGGTCTTCTGAACATTGGGGTTTCTACTATGAGATATGAAGCCAAAGAAAGGAATAGAGATTCCCAAGCTTGTATTTTGCCATACCCTACTGAAGAGAGATTTTGTATTTCTTTTCCAGCCTTCTCCAAGATAATCCTAAATATTAGGTTTTTCTTAACTTTACCATACACCTCTTGCAGGTGTCCTCTCCCCAATACAGGTCTGGTGCTGAATCCATACTAAAATCAAAAAGAATAAGGGATCATTGATTTCTTCTAGTGAAATTAATTCAAATGCCTTAAGGATTTATAATAAGTACCCTTGCAAAAGTACTTATAAATCTAACCACTGTAAATCTAGCCACAAGTATCACACTGATTATAAGATTTATCCTAGCAACACACATCAAAGTTGCTGGTGAACGCAGCAGGCCAGGCAACATCTCTAGGAAGAGGTACAGTCGACGTTTCAGGCCGATGTGTGTTGCTTGAATTTCCAGCATCTGCAGAATTCCTCGTGTGTAAAATTTATCCTATTTGGGTTTGTTTTTATAACTTACAATGTTTGGAATTTTGTTACTTTATTTCAAGCTTATTGATATGCCAGCCTTTGGATTAGAATTTGTGGCCGTGATTATAATAAATGATGAAAGGGCATTCTTGCAACTGGTCAAAAACATTCACCAGGCAGTGTGGCATGGATGGTCTTTTTCCTACCCAGCCGTTGTCCAGTCCCTTCTATGTTCAGAAATAGCAATGTCATTCAGCTGACTGAGCAGTAAAAGAAGTTCTGAAAAGTTCTAACAGGTTACAAACTGGACGTAAAATAATTTTACAAATATTGAATTAAAGATTGAGTCATACATGAAGGTTAAAGCAGAAGTTGAAATAACATAAAAATAGAATAAAATTATATTATCACTTAAATTTTGCAGTGGCAAGTGTGATTGTTTCAATGGAGTTAAAATATAGAGTGCTAAAATCAGGGATTAGGTCAACAGCAGAACGAGATTTTTAAAAAGGCAACAAGTAAACATTAAACATGATAAAATGTTAAAAACCTGACTTTTGGCTAGAGAAGTTATGAAAATAGGGACGGAAGGCTAATATATTTTACTTTGAACATTAGAACATAAGAAATAGGAGTGGAGTAGGCCATCTGGCCTATCGAGCCTGCCCCGCCATTCAATAAGATCGTGGCTGATCTGTCCGTAAACTCAGCTCCATCTACCTGCCTTTCCTCCATAACCCTTAATTCCCTTACTATGTAAAAACCTGTCTAACTGTTTCTTAAATATATTTAGTGAAGAAGCCTCAACTGCTTCCCTGGGCAGAGAACACCACAGATTCACCACTCTCTAGGGAAAACAGTCTCTCCTCATCTCCGTCCTAACTCTTCTCCCCTGAATCTTGATGCAATGTCCTCTAGTTCTAGTCTCACCTACCCATGGAAACAACTTTCCTACTTTTATCTTATCTATCCCTTACAAAATTTTGTATGTTTCTATAAGATCCCCTCTCATTCTCTGAACTCCAGAGAGTATAGTCCCAGGCAACTCAATCTCTCCTCATAGGTTAACCCCTTCATCCGTGGAATCAACCTGGTGAACCTCCTCTGCACCACCTCCAAAGACAGTGTATCCTTCCTCAAGTACGGAGACCAGAACTGCACACAGTACTTCAGGTGCGGCCTCACCAGTACCCTGTATAGTTTCAGCATGGCCTCCCTGCTTTTGAGTTCAATCCCTCTAACAATGAAGGCCAACATTCCGTATGCCTTCTTAATAACCTGTTGTACCTGCAAGCCAACTTTTTGCAATTCATGAATAAGCACTCCCGAGTCCCTCTGCACAACAGCATGCTGCAATCTTTCAGCATTTAAATAATAATCTGCTCTTCTATTATTCCTACCAAAGTGGATGATCTCACATTTACCAACATTGTATTCCATCTGCCAGACCTTGGCCCACTCACTTAACCTATCTGTATCCCTCCACAGACTCTCCACATCCTCTGTACAATTTGCTTGTCCATCTTCTTCCTCTCTAATTTTCCTTTTTAATACATTAGCAAGATGACATCGTTTACATCTTATCCCTATGACAACCCTGGCCTTACTTTATCAGAGATACTGCCTTGATCCTATCTATCTCTCTACTATTCTCTCTTTGGTTGAGCCCCAACTTGCTTACTTTCTCTCCCAGTTTTCCTGAAATATTACCTTTGTTTTCCTTTCCACAGACACTGCCTGACCCCTGCTAAATGTTTACACCATTTTCTGTTTTTATTTCAAATGTCCAGCATCTGCAATTTTTTTGATTTTCAGAAAACATTCTATCTTTTACACAGGAATAGTGTGGCAATGTAGGGAACATTCAAAAACATACAAAATGATGCAATAGCATAGGGAATTCAGGAACATTGAGTACATTGTGATTATGTTTCAGTTAATATACTGTATCTGATTTTCTCTTCCATTCCCTAGGCTGTGCTTGTACCATCCAATGTCGATGGGATAAAAAGTATCCTTTTACATGATATGAATAGATAATTTTTCTGGTTTTGTATTCTAGCATTGTAGGATAACATAATTTCTTCAGACCCAATGAAGGATTTTTGATGTAAAGACATAGGAATGTTTAGATATCTGGGCTATTGATGCCATTCTTCTCAATTTTTTTGCCAGCATTGGTAGAACACGGGATCAAGATTGGTGGTCCCTTTTGTCCATTGATCACTTAAAGGACAAAGGAGGAGATATGAAGCTTGTCTCATAATTACCAGGGATGGTGGTGTTGCTGCCTGGAATAAATAATCACAGCAGTTTTCTAATAGTCATATTTATGTGAACATTGGTATATATTTAAACTGTCACAGAAGATAATACAGAATTGTGTGAACTAAGTTGAAGCTGCCGTAACTTGCTTAACTTCTAAGAGTCAATATGTGGCTTAGATATGAAAAACTTGACAAATAAAGAAAATTAAAGCAGTAACAGATCACTTGGCTTCATGGGACACCACTGACTTCTATTCTCTCTTTTTTTAACTTTTGACTGTGTACAAGCAATTCAAATCAAATTCTTTTGTTCGTTGTCTTAATGGGTCTTAATCATCTTTTGAAGAAGGCAAAAAGCAAGGAAAAGAAAGAAAATAAAAAGGCAGGAATGAAAACATGGACAAAAGCCAAGAAAGATTGACTAAAATTAAGAGGTGATGAGAGTAAGAAAGCAATGAACAAACTGACAGCTATCAGTATCCTGGAACTAAGTGCTGTGACTGAAGAAAATTTAACAGAAAGTTCTTGCTGAAAGTATCCCATCCCCATAATGTTGGGTAAAATTTTCGCACGTTCATATCGCTTGCTCTGTTTGCTACAAGAATCCAGATGTTTTCATTTTAATTACGCTAGTGCTATACTAGAATACAGGAATGGTCATTCTTTTAATATTTATCAAAAGTATTTCCTAAGCTTGGCTGTAATTTGCCTTAACTTCTAAGATTTGAATTCTCCTGCTCAATTTGTGCTCATAGTGGAAAAAGATGCGACCTTTCAGAGATTATTGGATGATGACTTTTGTACCAAATCATTCCCCTGTATTATTATAACGGTGAAGCATTTCTGTTATTTTATTTCTAAGGAATCCTATTCTGGCAGAATTAGATTAGATTAGTGTTTACACACGCTTTAAAACTCTAGCTGTCAATTATGGTTCTTCCATATTTTGTATTCTGTTGTTTCCTATAAAGCCCCTTTCTACCCTCTGCAAAAGACAATTTCCTTTTGAATCTCAGCAGTCATGTTCCCAATGCTTTCTTTTATGATAATCAAGAAAAGGCATCCTCTGTGACTTTTTTTTCCATGACTTCTATCTTTAGTCTTCCGGACAGTAAGAATCTCATCATCCTGTCAAGCTCTGCAATGTGCAGCTCAATGGAACTGCCTTTGCATTTCAGAAAATCACTTGTAATGGTTTCTCTTACTGCCTCTATATAGTTTGTTCTAGAATCCCAGGAACCCGTGCTTAACCAGCTTCAGCTTTTTAACCTTTGTGTTGGTCCTTGACAACAACATCTGAAAATATAAAGTCCTGAAACTCATGTCAGTCTTATTACCCCTTCTTTTGACCCCTCTGTTGCCTTTAATTTGTTTATTATCATACAAAAGTGTCTTCCATCTAAATACTGGCGATCCAAACCCATTGTCTTTGGCTGCGACTCAGCAAAGTTTATATTCAAATTATGGCACCCAACTTGGTATATACAGTTACAATTTAGCAATATTTTCTGATATCAAAGATGAACATAGTTTTTCTACCTCTCCTTGGAAGTGATGTGAAGTTGAACCAGACATTCTATGACATTAGTATGAAGTTGACTTTTGAGATTAGTTTCTGTCCAGATGTCTCTTTTTTTTTAAGACTGACTGCATATATCTCTGGAATAGACCCAAATTCTAACATTATCTCTCTATCTTCTGAAATCTTCATTCTCTTCCCTTCATATAAGTCTACTGCAGCCCATTCATAGCCAGTCTCCCATTTCCACCAAGCATAACCTACTTTTCTAATGCTCTGCTACAAATATATTAACTTGCAACAACTTATGTTCACTTTTCATCCCATGCTTCTGGCTTCTGGTCTGACACACTTCAATTTCAAATCCCTAACTTCTTTCTTTCCTTTTTTTTTGGCAGATTCTTACAGGTTAAGGCAAACTATACACCTGATAGCCTGACATCAGTGGTTGGGAAGTTGTTGGAATCAATCGTTAGGGATGAGATTACTGAGTACCTGGAGGCACATGACAAGATAGGCCAAAGCCAGCATGGTTTCCTGAGAGGAAAATCCTGCCTAACAAACCTACTGCAATTCTTTGAGGAAATTACAAGCAGGGTAGACAAAGGAGATGCAGTAGATATGGTGTACTTGGATTTTCAGAAGGCCTTTGACAAGGAGCCACACGTGAGGCTGCTTAGCAAGATAAGAGCCCGTGGAATTACAGGGAAGTTACTAGCGCAGGTGGAGCATTGGCTGATTGGCAGAAAACAGAATGGGAATAAAGGGATCCTATTCTGGCTGGCTGCCAGTTACCAGTGAAGTTCCACAGGGGTCGGTGTTGGGACCGCTGCTTTTTACAATGTATGTCAGTGATCTGGACTATGGTATTAATGGATTTGTGGCTAAATTTGCTGATGATACAAAGATAGGTGGAGGAGCGGGTAGTGTTGAGGAAACAGAGAGCCTGCAGAGACTTAGTTAATTTAGGGTAATAGGCAAAGAAGTGGCAAATGGAATACAATGTTGGAAAGTATGGTCATGCACTTTGGTGGAAGAAATAAATGGGCAGACTATTATTTAGATGGGTAGTGAATTCAAAATGCAGAGATGCAAAGGGACTTGGGAGTCCTTGTGCAAGATACCCTAAAGGTTAACCTCCAGGTTGAATTGGTTGTGAAGAAGGCGAATGCAATGTTGGCATTCATTATATATGAGCAGCGATATGATGTTGAGGCTCTATAAGGCACTCGTGAGACCACACTTGGAGGATTGTGTGCAGTTTTGGGCCCCTTATCTTAGAAAGGATATACTGACATTGGAGAGGGTTCAGAGAAGATTCATGAGAATGATTCCAGGAATGAAAGGGTTACTGTATGAGGAACATCTGGCAGCTCTTGGGCTGTATTCCCTGGAGTTCAGGAGAATGAGGGAGGGATCTCATAGAAACATCCCGAATTTTAAAAGGCCTGAACATGGCAAAGTTATTTCCCATGGTAGGGGATTCTAGGACAAAAGGGCACGACTTCAGGATTGAAGGACGTCCTTTTAGAACTGAGATGCGGAGAAATTACTTTAGTCAGAGGGTGGTAAATCTGGAATTTGTTGCCATGAGCGGCTGTAGAGGCCAAGTCTTTGGGTGTATTTAAGGCAGAGATAAATAGGTTCTTGATTAGCCAGGGCATCAAAGGGTATGGGGTGAAAGCAGGGGAGTGGGGATGACTGGAAGAATTGGATCAGCCCATGATTGATTGGCGGAGCAGACTTGATGGACCGAATGGCCTACTTCTGCTCCTGTACCTTATGGTCTTACAGGTTATCATCCTTCTCCTTCCCCTAATCTCCCCCAGCCGCACCAATATCTGAGCACTCTGTGAACGTCGAGTTCTGCTCATCACCCATTTTATTCCTCACTGTTGCAAGCAGTGTTTTTTACTGCTGGCTCCTAAGCAATGGATTGACACCATCTATGCCCTCCCAAACCCCACCCCCCACAAATTACTCATGCAAAACCTCGCTGTTTATTGCTTCTTTTAGGGGAGACCTTAAATTTTACTTCTGGCAATTTTTAGATACATTTTCTGCTATCCCTGGCTCAATGTTAAAATAAATTAACTGATAAACTCTTTTTGCATTAAGAACACTAATATTGTGAATGATAGTGTGCTAATTTATTCTACATGTTATTATTTTTCTTTGATGCGATGTGTATTACAGTCCCAGCACATCACTAACTATTTTTAGCAGGACTAGTTATAACAAATGAACATGAAAAAGAATAAATTCGTCCAATTTCTGAGAGAGATCTATTAGATTATGAAAAGGTACAGCAACTCTTCTCAAATAAAATCTTTTTGAAGGAAGAAGGCAAAAAAAACAAAAGGGAATGCAATAACCAACATAAGTTAATGACGAGTTGTATATAATGTTTATTTGTTCCATTAAGGTACAGCTGGATCTTTTGTCTCCATTTGTTGAAAGACTGTAATAGGATCAGTAACCAAATAGTTCCTCCATAACTCAAAACATCAATGAACATTTCATTGTTTGGAGCTGCTCAAGATCTCCTCCATCATTTTATTGAGAGTGTATTGATGGGGAAGGGAGTTTGTTCTGCTTTTGGTGAAAAATTTCAATAACGTCTGGATTGTTTCGTGCAGCTGTAATGGAACAAATGTATTATAGGTAAACTAGTGCCTATGCAGCAGCACAACAGGATTATGTCAGATGTAGATTTTATTCTATCCAGTAACCTCGTGAAATTAAATGGAGTGATAGAATTGGCTGAAGGCAGATTTATGTGAGGGTTGGGTTCTCAGGAGGGCAAGATGGATCATCCACTCACCCCAAGACTGTTGCAAATAACGGACTGCACTGTCATTGAAGATAAAGATGTTAATGTGGTCTTCTGTGCTGTGTAATTGTGTTTCTGGATTTGTATCTGGATGTTGCAGAACCATAGAGTTTTTAATCAGATCAGATCTGAATGTATATATGATGTTTCTTAGATTGAATGAGTAAGTAGGCTTAAACCTGATTTGTAACTTCACTAGGCAGCTCACTTTGATTCCCTTCCATGTTAGTACAGGTCTTTCCCCGACCCCCCCCCCCAGCCCCCCACCCTGGTGTTACAGCTGTACAGGTAATGGAGATTCACCAATGTAGAGTTCATACATCCCTGTCAAAAATTTAAAAATGGAACGGAATAAAATTCACTTTCATGGCATTTGCGTGGAGGAAAGGTAAATATATCAACAAAATCTGTTTTTATTCAACTTGTGTTTCTTGATGCATGCACAGGTGGCGCAGCTTCATGTTAAGGAAAATCACAATATGGACAGATTTCTGGGAATATAATAACCCCCAAACACCCCTCATTACAGGAATACATCAGGGAGCATGACCATGAAGTTTCAGATCTGCAATGAAATACTAGTCTGCGGTTATTGACCCACAGTGTGTCCTGAATGCCTTGGTTTTATCGCTAGATCTGATCCTGCCACATTAACATAAAGGAGAATGCCCAGAGTGTAAGATTTGGTTACATCACAATATCACATAACCCAATGCCATCAAGAACAGATGAATCTGATAGATAACTGAGTTCAAGGTCAAGTTAATTTATTTTATTGCAGAGAGAGTTCCTTGTTTTTATTTCACCTAATACTATGAGAGTCCACAACTTCCAGAGACAATGCAGAGGATTCTAGATCAATTGCATATACCTGTACTGCCAACACTATTCAGACTTCCCTGCCTGAGAGACAGGACATGCCCAGGAATCATGATTAAATGGTGTGGAATATTGATTGATGGGTCCAATTGTATGAGTATATCTTCAGACTTCTTCACTAGCTTGTCAGACTGCTGCTTCAGTTTGGGTACAACCAAGTGTAATGGAACATCATCACTTGTTTGGATGTTATGTTGGAAATGGATGCATGTTTCTGGTTTTCTGGGTGAGGGAACTCGTTCAGCATTCTATATATTCCATCAGACTCCTGACTTTTGTAGGTGATAGCAATTTTCCGCAGTTAGTATCTGTGGCAGGATACCTACTTCATTATTTGAGGAATTGAAAAATTAAGCTGAACACTGCATCATCGCACAAATTGCACCTTGTGTGAGGACTTGAGTATCAGTGCCACCATCAGTAGCCTCTTGAGTGATAGGTATGTGTGCTTGGAACTAAAAGTGTAGCGATGGCACTTCTTTTAAAAAAAAGGACAGCTTACCAATGTGCTCAACACATTTTTATTTCACCATTTACATTAGGAGATAGGTATCACCTGCCAAATTTATTTTTTTCTTATAAACTAATCATCTCTGCATCACCCAGTCAGTAGAGAAATTTTTGAAGATATCGAGAAGATCCTGGAGAGATGTCAAATTACAAATTGCATCTCAAACCTTTCAGCTAAGAAACTGGAAAGTGAAACGTCAACTAAATAACACTTCTGGATGATAAAATTCAGTGTCAAAAGCATCCTCTGTACTTGGGGGAAACACTGGATAGTATACTTGTTAATAAAAGATATATACTAAAACCCAAAGCCAAATTCAACATACAAGATAGTATTTTACAAAAAATGTATACATTGTATGTAAGGAGTTTGCTGAAAATCCCTGCTCTATCTTGGGACACTGTAGTTATGTTCAAACCATGACATAGTGCTAAATGCATTTTAATGGACAGCCTTAAAGCCTCTACCATTCCCCACCTATACACACTTCCTTGTGTAGACCTCCCTCGCAGGAGGAAAGCAGTGGATGACAATGGTCATATGAATACCATCACATTGGTCTTTCTCTCAATCTTGTTCGATCAGTTTATACATTAAAAGATATTTCAGACTGCATCCCTGGATTGAGATTAGAAATACACAGGGTGGCACGCTTATTTTGTAAATAATATATTACTCTGCTGGAATATAGTAGTATGATGTGAAAACTATCTTCAGAAATTCAACTTGCTTAAGATTATCTAGTTGACCTAGCAGTAGACTATCCTTTCTGTCTTTTCATACTTGGCAGCAATCTGAATTAGTAGTGGTTCTATTATAAAATGCATTGAGTAGTCTGAATCTACGTCATCATAGACACCAGTACAAAATACGAAACTGCTACTACTTGGGGAAAATAGGAGATTTGTTTTACAGAGCTGCTAGATTCACTATGATGTAGAAAAGTGGAAGGTTAGTTGTGCAACCGAGATATTCTTAGTGCTACTCAAATCCAAAAATGGGACAGTCTTTCATTCCTGACATCCATTGTTTTAATGAAAACTATATCAGCTTAAAGGATGCCTTAGTGTTTCGTGAATAATGATAGATAAGCTATTGGTGTATGTCAGCTGAATTATTTATAAAGGAATGCATATATTTGTTTTTCATATTGTATTAACTTGACTGTCTTTCAGGGTAAAGGAGTGCCAGATCTGAGCACCAGGCTGATGGTGAGGAAGCTGTGGGACACACTACAGATTCCAGTTTTTGCCCTTGTGGATGCTGACCCACATGGTAATTACTGCTTCCAATGATCACTTCTTCAAATTAAATAAGGTAGTGATTTATGTTATGCAAAATATCAAGGTGGACAATATCCTACCAAATATTTTTGTATCTGCGTCAGGCTAATGTGTTCAGTGCATAGAGCATATATGGATGACAGCAATCTTTAAAGCTCTGCATTGAAATTGTAACATATTTGTCTGATTAAGAGAGCATATTGACAACTCAACAAGGAGCCTATGTTACCTAAAGGGGAAATCAACCACTTCTATCATCAGAATTCAATTGCATCCAAAGTTAGAAGCTTGTGAGGATGACTAGATCAGAATTTGAGGTGATGTGTCAGTTTACAGTGAGCATGACAGAAACTCTTTCACTTTTAACCTTTTTTTGTGGCGGCTTGAGTCTACATCAAAAGAGAAGACTACAGGACAATAGTTAAAGGCAATGAGTAGGTGCCAGAGGTCATAAAAGAGGATAAAACACTCACGCAGGGAAATCCTATCCCTCAACACAGCCCAGCTCCAAACTCTCTTTGGAGCAATTTATCCATAGATCATCTGCCCTCACCCCATCAGCCTCCACGTCCAGCACGTAATTCTCCATAACTTCTGCCACTCCCTACGTGACTCCCTTGCCCATTCGTCCCTCCCCACTGATCTCTTTCCTGGCAATTATCCTTGCAAGTGGAACAAGTGCTACATCTCCTCCCTCACTACCATTCAGAGCCCCAAACAGTCCTTTCAGGTGAGGCGACACTTTACTTGTGAGTCTTTTGGGGTGATTTACTATATCCAGTGCTCTTGATATAGTCTCCTGTATATCAGTGAGACCCAACATAGATTAGGAGACCGCTTTCCCCAGCACCTATGCTTCATCCGCCAGAAAAAGTGGGAACTGCCAGTGGCCACCCATTTTAATTCCACCTCCCATTCTCATTCTGATGTGTCTATCCATGGCTTCCTTTACCACCACAATGAGGCCAGACTCAGGCTGGAGGAGTAACGCCTTATAATCCGTCTGGGTAGTTTACAATCTGATGGCATGAATATTGATTTCTTGAACTTGCAGTAATGCCCCCCCCCCCCCGCCGCCTACCATTCCCCATTCCCATTTCCTTCTCACACCTTATCTCCTTACCTGTCCATCACCTCCCACTGGTGCACCTTCCCTTTCCCTTTCTTCCCTGGCCTTCTGCCCTCTCCTATCAGATTCTCCCTTCTCTAGCCTTGTATCTCTTTTACCACTAGACCTCAGCTCTTTACTTTACCTCCCCCACCCCACTCCCGGTTTCACCTCTAACCTTGTGTTTCTTCCTACCTTATTCTGACTTCTCATCTTTTTTCTCTAGTCTTGATGAAGGGTCTCAGCCCGAAATGTCGACTGTTTACTTTTTTCCATCAACACTGGCTGGCCTGTTGACTTCCTCCAGGATTTTGTGTGTGTGGCTTGGATTTCCAGCATCCGCAGATTTCCTCTTGTTTGTGATTGGACTACACAGAGTATAAGGTGTGTTCCAGTAAAAAGGAAGTTTAAGGATGGCAAAGTAAGGGAACCTAGGATGATGAGAGAGGTGCTGAATTTAGGCAAGAAGAGAAAGGAATTGCATTGTAAGGGCCATAAAGGAGAGAAAAGAACTCAAGAAGAGACTTGGAAGAGCCAGGAGGGGCCATGAAAAGACCATGGCAAGTAGGATTAAAGAGAATCCCAAGGGTACAGCCACTTGAGGATAAAGGATGCATTACAGTATACTCAGAGACAGAGGATATGGGTAAGGTCCTAAATTACTTTGTGTTGGTTTTACTCTTCAACCATCAGGTGCCTGAGCCAGCCTAGATAACTTCACTCACCCCAACAGTGAACTGATTCCACAGCCAATGGACTCACTTTCAAGAACTCTACAACTCATGTTCTCAATATTATTTATTTACTTATTTATTGTAATTGTTTTGTATTTGAACAGTTTGCCTTCTTTTGTCTGTACATTGGTTGTTTGTCAGTCTTGGTAGTTTTTCAATAATTCTGTTGTATTTCTTTGTTCTACTATGAATGCCTACAAGAAAATGAATCTCAGGGTAATATATGGTGGCATACATGTTTTGATAATAAATTTATTTTGAACTTTGAACTTTAAAATGTTTTGAATAGCACTTGACTTTCCATTTGATTATCTAAAGTACTCAAAAGCAGCACACATTTTGAGACTTCTCAGAATTAGTATTTCTTGTGTAGTCATGGCCGATGAGACCTGTACACAAATCTCGGAGCTCACTTAATATCCTTTCTGTACAAATAAAAGATCCCAGTTTAAAAACTTTTCATTTGTAGGCTTAACCATTTCCCTCACCATATTACATTACAGGGACATGCCCAGTAAATGTAACTTTGCTGTTTCTCACTACACGATGTAATGCATTTTATTCCTGCTCTGGTTTTGTTCAGGTATTGAAATCATGTGCATATACAAGTACGGGTCAATGGTGAGTATATTTGTTTAAAATCTATATGTTTTACTATTTTCAATATTTGTAAGTTTATAACAGAACTACCTATTGAGGAAATAATTAATTGCAGTATTTATCATTGTAACCAGCTATATCAACACATCTGTATGATTTTCAGCCTTTTCTGCATAGAGTGCACCTGTTGTGTCTAATTCACTTTTGGGTATGGTACCATCATAACTCATGCAGGAAAAATAAGACTTAACTCATTGAATTGTTTATTATGTGACTCTTATCTTTAACAAAAATGTTTGCATGAGAAAACAACTGTACTGATTGGCAACAAGGACTGAACATGTCTGATTTAGAGAGGCTTTATAATGATAAATACAGATCTGTCAATTAGTTTAAACCTTATTGTTTTCATACATACAGCCAACATTGGAAAATGTGGAAACCCAAATTATTCATGGAAGTTTTAAATGTGTCTCTTTTGCTTTCTTCAGTCAACTGAACTGTAATTCCCCAATTAGTTATATATATTTATATATATATTTTGGGTTTTGTGTAATTGCAACAGACTGTTAGAATCAGGGTTGTACTGCTGTTTATAATCTCAGGGGTATAGGTAAAGGCATGTACATTTCTGATCCGTGCATTTTCCACATCTCTCTGGAAGTATTTCCAACTTCTATCGCTTTTGCAAAGGTGGAGGTTTCTCTCCACCTTTGCAACTTTGAACTTAATTGTGAATTAAGTTAGGAAATACTTTAAGTTATGTTAGATTCCCCAACCAGCAGAAATAATACTCTAGGTTCCCCTAAATAACTTGAAAACTTTGAACAGTCGTAAATTTCATCTCCCAAGAATAAAAGTCTAATTTATATAATCTTCTTCAGGAAATTAACCTTAGGGACTCAGGTATTATTCCAACAAATCTCAGCTTTCTCTACAACGAGAATTAACTTACGCACGACATCCAAATTGAAAACAGTACTACAGAGCTTTTTACAGTTTCAGTATAACTTCCAGAACTTTTGTTTTAGTCTTCCATGTGCAAAGTTCATTATTCTGCTTTGATTATATTTTGTTTCTGTCAATGACATTTAAGTAATCTGTGTACACGGACTGCTTGCAGATCCATCCTATTGAGTAAGGATACCATTCTGTCTTTTATATGCAAAATGGGTGACCTCATGCTTGCCTTTTTGAAATTAATTTGTCACAGTTTTACCCATTCAGTAATATTTTTGAAATACTTTTCTTTATTCTACACTGTTTATAGTGATGCACATCGTAGTACGATCTGGGAACTGGGATACGTGGCTCTCTGTTATGCTCATGAGCACAGCAGTAGCTTAGTGGTTAGTGGCTCACCTTACAGCGCTAGCAATCCATGTTCAATTCCTGCCGTTGTGTGTAAGGAATTTGTATGTTCTCTCTGTGACTGTGGGTTTCCTCTGGGTGACCCACATTCCGAGGACGTAGGGGTTAGTGGCTCACCTTACAGCGCTAGTGATCCATGTTCAATTCCTGCCGTTGTGTGTAAGTTAGTAGGGTTAGTAGGCTAATTTGACACGTGTAGTTACGCTGCATGGACTCGCTGGTCCAAAAGGGCTTGATAACGTGCCGTACACTAAATAACTAAATAGATAAACATTAAAAAGTGGAGGATCCAGTACCTATCAATATGTGACATCAATAGTCATAACTTATCAATTATCCATACAAACCACCTCACCTCACCATTAAAATCACACTACTGTGTGCTTATTTCATAGTTCAAAGTAAATTTATTATCGAAGTACATATATGTTGCCATATATAACACTGAGATTAATTTTCTCACTGGAGTACTCAGTAAATCCATAGAATTATAACCATAACATCAAAGGAGCTGATTATGGGCTACAGGTGGAATGGAGACAGGCTAACCCCTATTGAGATCAATGAATCTGCGATTGAGAAGGTGAACAGCTTTATATTCCTCAGCATACACATCACTGAGGATCTCAAGAGGTCTGTACATACTGGTTGTGTGGTGGAAAAAAAGCACAACAGCACCTCTTTCACCTCAGGTGGTTGAAGAAGTTTGGCATGAATCCCAAATCCTAAGGACTTCCTGCAGGGGCACGATTGAGAGCATCCTGACTGGCTGCATCACTGCCTGGTATGGGAACTGTACTTCCATCAATCGCAGGACTCTGCAGAGAGTGGTGTGGACAGCCCAGCGCATCTGTGGATGTGAACTTGCCACTATTCAGGACATTTACAGAGACAGGTGCGTAAAAAGGGCCCAGGAAATGGTACTGCAGCATTAACGTCAGGACCAGCAGGCTGTGGTACAGCTTCTTCCACCAGGCCGTCAGACTGATTAATTCACACTGATACAATTGTATTTCTATGCTATATTGACTGTTCTGTTGTACATATTATTTATTACAAATTATCACTTGCACATTCAGGCAGAGACATAACAAAGATTTTTATCCTCATGTATGTGAAGGATGTAAGAAATAAAGTAAATTCAATTCAATTCAATGAAAGACCGCTCCAACTTGGCGTACAACAAGTGTGCAAAAGACAACAAACTGTGCAAATACAAAAATAAATAATAAATAAACAATATTTATTGAGAACATGAGATGAAGAGTCCATAAAAGTGAGTCCGCTGGTTGTGGGAACACTTCAATAGTCATAGTCATACTTTATTGATCCCAGGGGAAATTGGTTTTCGTTACAGTTGTACCATAAATAATTAAATAGTAACAAAACCATAAATAGTTAAATAGTAATATGTAAATTATGCCAGGAAATAAGTCCAGGACCAGCCTATTGGCTCAGCGTGTCTGACCCTCCAAGGGAGGAGTTGTAAAGTTTGATGGCCACAGGCAGGAATGACTTCCTATGATGCTCTGTGTTGCATCTCGGAGGAATGAGTCTGTGGCTGAATGTACTCCTGTGCCCAACCATTACATTATGTAGTGGATGGGAGACATTGTCCAAGATAGCATGCAACTTGGATAGCAAACACGAGGAATTCTGCAGATGCTGGAAATTCAAGCAACACACATCAAAGTTGCTGGTGAACGCAGCAGGCCAGGCAGCATCTCCAGGAAGAGGTACAAAGGAAGGGTCTCGGCCTGAAACGTCAACTGTACCTCTTTCTAGAGGTGCTGCCTGGCCTGCTACGTTCACCAGCAACTTTGACGTGTGTAACTTGGACAGCATCCTCTTTTCAGACACCACCGTCAGAGAGTTCAGTTCCATCCCCACAACATCACTGGCCTTACGAATGAGCTTGTTGATTCTGTTGGTGTCTGCTACCCTCAGCCTGCTGCCCCAGCAAACATGATAGCACTGGCCTCCACAGACTCGTAGAACATCCTCAGCATCATCCGGCAGATGTTAAAGGACCTCAGTCTCCTCAGGAAATAGAGACAGCTCTGACCCTTCTTGTAGACAGCCTCAGTGTTCTTTAACCAGTCCAGTTTATTGTCAATTCGTATCCCCAGGTATTTGTAATCCTCCACCATGTCCACACTGACCCCCTGGATGGAAACAGGGGTCACCGGTACCTTAGCTCTCCTCCGGTCTACCACCAGCTTCTTAGTCTTTTTCACATTAAACTGCAGATAATTCTGCTCACACCACGTGACAAAGATTCCTACCGCAGCCCTGTACTCAGCCTCATCTCCCCTGCTGATGCATCCAACTATGGCAGAGTCATCAGAAAACTTCTGAAGATGACAAGATTAAGTGCAGTAGTTGAAGTCCGAGGTGTAAATGGTGAAGAGAAATGGAGACAAGACAGTCCCCTGTGGAGCCCCAGTGCTGCTGATCACTCTGTTGGACACACAGTGTTGCAAGCACACGTACTGTGGTCTGCCAGTCAGGTAATCAAGAATCCATGACACCAGGAAAGCATCCACTTGCATCGCTGTCAGCTTCTCCCCCAGCAGAGCAGGGCGGATGGGTGTTGAACACACTGGAGAAGTTAAAAAACATGACCCTCACAGTACTCGCTGGTTTGTCCAGGTGGGCGTAGACACAGATCAGCAGGTAGACGATGGCATCCTCAACTCCTATCGTGGCTGGTAGGCGAACTGGAGAGGATCTAAGTGTGGCCAGAGCATAGGCCGGAGCAGCTCCAGAACAAGTCTCTCCATGGTCTTCATGATGTGGGAGGTCAATGCCACCGGTCTGTAGTCATTGAGGCCGCTGGGGCTCTGCGTCTTCGGCACAGGGACGAGGCAGGACGTCTTCCACAGCACGGGAACCCTCCAGAGCCACAGGCTCAGGTTGAATACATGGTGAAGTACTCCACATAGCTAAGGGGCACAGGCTTTGAGCACCCTGGTACTGACACCATCAGGTCCTGCAGCCTTGCTTGGGTCGAGACGTTTCAGCTGTCTTCTCACCTGTTCAGCTGTGAAGCCCACCGTGGTGGTTTCGTGTGGGAAAGGGGTATAGTCATGAGAGCAGGGTGGGGGACTGTGAGGAGGGGTAGGAGGGGAGAGTGGAATATGTGTTGGTTGGGGGCCGACAACAGATGACTCATGTGGGGGATGGGCAGGGGCCACAATGTCAAATCTGTTAAAGAACAGGTTAAGTTCGTTGGCCCTGTCCACACTGCCTTCAGCTCCCCTGTTGCTAGTTTGCCGGAACCCAGTGATGGTCCTCATCCCACTCCAGACCTCTCTCATGTTGTCCTGCTGGAGTTTCCACTCAAGCTTCCTCCTGTACCTGTCTTGGGGCGAGTGAAGTTAGCCCCTTTGGTTCAAGAGCCTGATGGCTGAGGGGCAGTAACTGTTCTTGAATCTGGTGGCACAAGTCCTGAGGCTCCTGTACCTTCTTCCTAATGGTAGCAGTGAGAAGAGAGCATGTCCTGGGTGATGGAGGTCCCCGAAGGTGGATGCTGCTTTCCTGCGACAGTGCTTTGTGTAGATGTGCTCATTTGCTCTTGATGGACTGGGCCATATCCACTACTTTTTGTAGAACTCTACCTCTTCACAGCTGCTACTAGGAGATTGTGGCAGTGCATAACTCCCACTAGTCTTTATTTAAATTTGTCAGAGGATATAGATATTACTGGTTATGCAGGTATTTATTGTCTTAGGATGGAGGCAAGTGTCACATATCAAGTCAAGTCAAGTTGCTTTTTATTGTCATTTCGACCATAAACTGCTGGTACAATACACAGTAAAAACAAAACAACGTTCCTCCAGGACCATGGTGCTGCATGAAACAACACAAAACTACACTAGGCTAAGGGAGACAACACAAGGCTACACTAGACGACGTAAAACAACACAAAAACTACACTAGACTACAGACCTACACAGGACTACATAAAGTGCACAAAACAGTGCAGGGCAGTACAATAAATAATAAACAAGACAATAGACACAGTAGAGGACAAATTACAATATAATAATGATGTAGATGTCAGTCTAGACTCTAGGTATTAAGGAGTCTGATGGCTTGAGGGAAGAAACTGTTGCTCAGTCTGGTTGTGAAAGCCCGAATGCTTTGGTACCTTTTGCCAGATGGCAGGAGGGAGAAGAGTTTGTATGAGGGGTGCGTGGGGTCCTTCATAATGCTGTTGGCTTTACGGGTGCAGCGTGTGGTGTAAATATCTAATGGCGGGAAGAGAGACCCCGATGATCTTCTCCGCTGACCTCACTATCCGCTGCAGGGTCTTGTGATCCGAGACGGTGCAATTCCCGAACCAGGCAGTGGTGCAGCTGCTCAGGATGCTCTCGATACAACCTCTGTAGAATGTGGTGAGGATGGGGGGGTGGGAGGTGGACTTTTCTCAGCCTTTGCAGAAAGTAGAGACGCTGCTGGGTTTTCTTGGCTATGGAACTGGTGTTGAGGGACCAGGTGAGATTCTCCGCCAGGTGAACACCAAGAAATTTGGTGCTCTTAAAGATCTCAACGGAGGAGCCGTCAGTGTTCAGGGGAGAGTGGTCGCTCCGTGCTCTCCTGAAGTCAACAACCATCTCTTCTGTTTTGTTCACATTCAGAGACAGGTTGTTGGCTCTGCACCAGTCCGTTAGCCGCTGCACCTTCTCTCTGTATGCTGACTCGTTGTTCTTGCTGATGAGACCCACCATGGTCGTGTCATCGGCGAACTTGATGATGTGATTCAAGCTGTG
Organism: Mobula birostris; assembly: GCF_030028105.1. NCBI lineage: Eukaryota > Metazoa > Chordata > Chondrichthyes > Myliobatiformes > Myliobatidae > Mobula > Mobula birostris. The sequence continues at coordinate 26,525,461 of NC_092371.1, read as the reverse complement.
TATTGCTGCACAGTCGTGGGTCAGCAGAGTGAACAGCAGTGGACTGAGCACACAGCCCTGGGAGGCCCCCGTGCTCAGTGTGATGGTGTTGGAGATGCTGCTCCCGGTCCGGACTGACTGAGGTCTCCCAGTCAGGAAGACTAGGATCCAGTTACAGAGGGAGGTGTTCAGGCCCAGCAGTTTCAGCTTTCTAGTCAGGTACTGAGGAATGATTGTGTTGAATGCTGAACTGAAGTCTATGAACAGCATTCGAACGTACGTGTCTTTTTTGCCCAGGTGGGTGAGGACCAGGTGGAGGGTGGTGGCGATGGCGTCGTCTGTTGAGAGTTTGGGACGGTACGTGAACTGCAGGGGGTCCAGTGAAGGGGGCAGCAGGGTCTTGATGTGCCTCATGACGAGCCTCTCGAAACATTTCATGATGATGGATGTGAGTGCAACAGGACGGTAGTCGTTGAGGCAGGACACTGAAGACGACTTCGGCACAGGGACGATGGTGGTGGCCTTGAAGCATGTTGGAACGACAGTGCTGCTCAGGGAGATGTTGAAGATGTCAGTGAGAACATCTGCCAGCTGGTCTGCACATCCTCTGAGCACTCTGCCAGGAATATTGTCTTCCATGGGTGGACCCTGCGTAGAGTTTTCCTCATGTCAGCCACGGTAAGACACAGCACCTGGTCATTGGGAGGAGAAGTGGTCTTCCTCGCCACCTGTCATTTTCCGCCTCGAAACAAGCATAGAAGTTGTTCAGCGCATCTGGGAGGGAGGCATCACCAGCACAGACAGGTGTTGTTGTCTTGTAGTTGATGTCCTGAATGCCCTTCCAAATGCGCCGCGTGTCGCTGCTGTCCTAGAAGTGGCTGTGGATTCGCTGGGCGTGTGCACGCTTTGCCTCTCTGATGGCCCAGGACAGTTTGGCCCTCGCTGTTGTTAGGGCTGCCTTGTCGCCTGTGCTGAAGGCGGAGTCACGAGTCCTCAGCGGCGCACTCACCTCTGTGGTCACCCATGGCTTCTGGTTAGAGCGTGTAGTAGTGATGGTCTTGGCCACAGTGACGTCATTGATGCACTTGCTGATGTAGCTCGTCGCTGATGTAGCTAGTCACTGATACCATGTACTCCTCTAAGTTGGTGGAGTCGCCATCGGTTGCAGCCTCTCTGAACATGTGCCAGTCAGTGTGCTCAAAGCAGTTTTGGAGAGCAGAGATGGCTCCTGCTGGCCAGATTTTCACCTGCTTTTGAACTGGTCTAGAGTGCCTGACGAGCGGTCTGTATGCTAGGATTAGCAAAACAGAGATGTGGTCTGAGTAACATATAGGCTGGGCATGTAATGATGGCACATTTCCATCCTAGAAGGGTTTTGGTAAATCAAATTTTAGGTCAATCCAATAGATTTATGGTTGTCATCACAAAAACTAAAGTTTTTCATTACAAATCTCGATTGATTTAAGTACTTCAGTTTAAGCTCCCCAGTTGCCATGGAAGTTTTGAAACATTTCTCGATCAATGGGACAGAGCTCTGACTGTTATTCTATTAACCTATTATCCCTGTATTCAAGGAAATTTTTCCCATTTCTTAATTCTGCTCATAAAAGTCTAAAGTTCCATGTTAACTTGTGAAACATCATCTCTTGTCATCATTGATCCCTACAGTGCTTTCTAAAATTCCTGTAGACTTTTAGCTAGGTACTGTATATGCAGATTGATTATCCTGCATCCATGTCCTAGGAATGGTTATCATGTGCTTCAGCCTTAATCCTCTATAGCTCATTGCTGGTACTTGCATCTCTGCATCAGAATTTATTATCATTGATGTATATAATATGAAGTATGTTGTTTTGCTGCAAAAACAAAAATTAACCATAAATTACAAAAGCAGTGTAATAATTGGTTTAAGTACTTCATTGAGAGTGGGGAAGATTCAGACAAGAGGACATGAGTTGAGAGTTAAAGGGCAAAAGTTTAGGGGTAACATGAGGGGGAACTTCTTTACTCAGAGAGTGGTAGCTGTGTGGAACAACCTTCCAGCAGAAGTGGCCGAGGCAGGTTCTATGTTGTCGTTTAAAGTTAAATTGGATAGATATATGGACAGGAGAGTTATGGGCTGAGTGCAGGTCGGTGGGACTAGGTGAGAGTAAGAGTTTGGCACGGACTAGAAGGGCCGAGATGGCCTGTTTCCATGCTGTAATGGTTATATGGTTACTTCAGTTTAAGCTGACCAATTGCCATGAAAGTTCTGAAACATCTCTCAGTCAATGGAATAGAGCTCTGACTTAGTAAAAGTAATAATATTCAAATTCTGTGAGCACAAGATCTAAGTGTCACCTAGGTAACCACTTAGATTTATCTCTCAGGTGGAACTAAAGATTGCATGGAACTAGTCTAATGATCAAGGAATTGTCCTCAGTTTCCTGGCTAATATTTATCCCTAAATCAGCATTGCATTGATTGGCCCTTCAAATCCCTATAGTCTCTAACAGTTTTTACACTAGAACTAGCTCATTGGCTGTGAAAAGACACGAAAGATGCTAGGTCAGTGCAAGCCATTCTTTCAAGACTGAAGAAATGGTACAGGGGTGTGTTCAATAACAATTTTATACATGGCTTCCCAGGTTTGACATTTTTGTTGGGATTGAAGTATAAAACATTGTGGTCATTAAAAAGGAGCTTGCACAATGGTGCCAATCCAGATCTCTCCTATGCAATGGAGAACTTGATCTGAGATGTGAATGTTGGAGGTTGAGATCAGAGAATAGAGAAGAATGGGTTAACATCTGCTGGAGAGAGTTTTTGATGAGGTTAGAAGTTGGTAGTCAATCAGTCAGTGCACTTTTGATGATAAGACAGTTAGTGTTGGGTTCGACAGGCAAATGGTGGCTGGTGATTGGACAGAGAGCCACTTCAAAGTAATTGATGATCAGTTAGACAAAATGTGGTTGAAGATTGATCCAGTCGATTGGAGGTTAGTGTAAGGGGTTTCTTCTTTTATGTTACTGCGAAGGCTAACAAAATGGCTTCTTTGTTATGTTATAATTAAAATGGCTTTTCTGTAATAATAACTGCGATGTAAGGAATTCACTCGTTCTCTCTCTCTCTCTCTCTCTCTCTCTCACTCTGCTTGTTTGGGTTATATTATTGATAAGAGGAGGAACGAACCAATTGGGATAGGTGTTATTCTTTCTTGTGTGTGAGCTATTGTGTTTCGCGGGCTTTGGCGGAGAAGGCGCGATGGGGACAGAGAGAGGAGACGTGATGCTGTGACCCTGGGCGGTGGGACCGACCCCGATTGGGAGTCCAAGGCCCACGGTTTTCGGCGAGGAGAGGAGACGAAGACAGGCTTGTGTGGAGTGTCTGGTCGAGCACCGTGGTTGGTCCCAGGCGCCAGGTCGAGGGGATCGAATGGTGGAAAGAAGACTCCGTTAATTGAGCTCCAACGGTTGTGTACGAAGTGGTTGAACTTTGATAGGTTTGGTGTCTTTTATTTTCCTTTTATATTTTATTTCGATTAATTGCGTAGTTCCAGCAAGATCTATAAAGTGTAATCATTTAATCACATATGGCGCATTGTCTGTTATTTGGCGGGGTGGGGTACATCACACAGCATCCACACAAACTTGATTACCCAGTTTGGTGGGGCTGAAGGCTGCTCCCCCTAGACGAAAGCGAGTTGAGCGAGCCTGAGGCTTACCAGGGGGCTACATTAGTGATTAGTCAAATGGATGAGTAGGTGTTGAGACCAGAGCCTTCGGTTAGATAGGCATTGGGCCTGAAGATATAGGCAGAAAGAGTAGTTTTTGAATACATAAAATGCTTAAAAGAAAATATGAGGAAGGTGATGGACACCTTGGTCTTCCTCACATTAAAACAGATAAATCTGGACTACTTTATCTATTAATGAAGCAAATCAGGAGAGTTGATGTCTTAGTGTATTTGCAGAAGACTGTTGCAATGTATTTGGCACAGAGGAATGTGGAATGGGTCTACAGAAATGCACTACTGGACTATTAATATCTGAAATAAAAACAGAGGAAACGGGAGAGACTGCAGGTCAGACATCTCCGGAGAGGGTAACAGAGTTAATGCTTCAGTTTAATGACCCATCATCAGAAATGGAAAATGAAAAAACAAATGTTTCACTTTGCAGAGAAGGTAATGATGGAGAGAACAAAGGGTTGGGGGAGCAACCACCTCACATTCTATGTGGGTAGCCTCCAACCTGATGACATGAACATCAGTTTCTCTAATCTCTGGTAATTTCTCGCTCTCCCCTTTTCACTTTTACCATTCTCCCTTCTGGTCCCCTTCTCTTGTCCTCAACTGCCCATCACCTTTGTTTGGTGCCCCTCCTCTTTCCCTTTCTTAAATGGCCCACTATCCTATAAAATTCCTCCTCCTTCAGCTGTTCTTCCACCTACCACTTTCCAATGTCTGTCTTCTTCCCCCCACCTTATTCTAGCTTATTCCTCCTTCTTTTCCAGCCCTGATGAAGCATCTCAGCCTGAAACATCAGCTGTTTATTCCTCTCTATAGATGCTACATGACCTGCTGAGTTCCTCTAGCACTTGGTGTGCATGTGAACAATGGGGAACATCTGTGACAAAGAGTGAGATAAAAGTTGTCCAGGTGACAAACTGTAATTGCTTTTGGTGATCTCATAGCACTTCTAAAATAGAAACACAAAATATAGTATTAGTAGATCAGGCAGCATTTATGGAGAAAGAACACTAGTTATTCTAATACTCTTGCCCTGCTGTTTTATGTTTAGTACATACCTACTTGGAGCAGTTGTTTTTTTCTGACTTAATGGTTGCTTTAGGGAGTGCATTGAATGCTACACAATGCTCTGCTTTAAAGCAGTCCCTAAGTTCTTCTGTTGTCTGATAATATTCTTACACTAGTTCTCCATGTTACTAACTCTTAAACTATTGGATTTTTTTTCATTTCAGTAGGTACTCTCCAGTCGGCTGGGGTGATATACTGCGTCCGGTGCTCCCGATGTGACCTTTTATATATTGGCGAGACCCGATGCAGACTGGGAGACCGCTTTGCTGAACATCTATGCTCTGTCCGCCAGAGAAAGCAGGATCTCCCAGTGGCCACACATTTTAATTCCACATCCCATTCCCATTCTGACATGTCTATCCACGGCCTCCTCTACTGTAAAGATGAAGCCACACTCAGGTTGGAGGAACAACACCTTATATTCCGTCTGGGTAGCCTCCAACCTGATGGCATGAACATCGACTTCTCTAACTTCCGCTAATGCCCCACCTCCCCCTTGTACCCCATCTGTTACTTATTTTTATACACACATTCTTTCTCTCACTCTCCTTTTTCTCCCTCTGTCCCTCTGAATATACCCCTTGCCCATCCTCTGGGTTCTCCCCCCCCCCCCTTGTCTTTCTTCCCGGACCTCCTGTCCCATGATCCTCTCATATCCCTTTTGCCTATCACCTGTCCAGCTCTTGGCTCCATCCCTCCCCCTCCTGTCTTCGCCTATCATTTTGGATCTCCCCCTCCCCCTCCAACTTTCAAATCCCTTACTCACTCTTCCTTCAGTTAGTCCTGACGAAGGGTCTCAGCCTGAAACGTCGACTGCACCTCTTCCTAGAGATGCTGCCTGGCCTGCTGCGTTCACCAGCAACTTTTATGTGTGTTACCTAGAATACTGTATGCTTTTTTAAATCATTGTCAGTCAGATCCAGTTCCAATTTTTAGTTCTATGAGTTTGCTTCAAGAACTCAGCTCGTCCATTACATTAGGATTAATGATTTTAGGGTATACTTCCTTTCTTTCCCTCTAAACATGCTATTTTTCAGCTCTCTACAGTGCCCATTCATCTGCCCACTGAGCCAACTGCATATTTCCCCCCATAATTTTCCAAGTAAGAAAAAACAGTAAAATGAAGTGTGTTGTGTAAAAATACAGTATTAAAAATACCATTTTTTCCTCTGCTTATCACAGTCTATGTCCTTTGATGCCCACAGTCTGACTGTTCCTATTATTAGTTGGTTGGGTCTACTTCCATCTGATATTCAAAGGTTAGTAGTGAGCCCTAAAACCTTTGGTCTCCTTTTCTTGTACAAACACAATAGTCTGATTAATGTGATACAATTTGTCTAGTTTTTTTCTGATTTTTTTTTCTCTGCTAAAGAAATCGAGAAAAGCTTTGCCTGTTTTCCTCCAGAAGCCTGATTAAAAATATACTATAGTGGATTCTAGTTAATTGGGGCACATTAGGACCAGTACATTTGGCCCAATTAAGTGGCTGCTTAATTAGGCCAAATTAAGGAAATAGTTTAAAAGGTACAGGATATAAAAGTCAAACTATTGTTTAACTGAAGAACAAATTATGTATTTAAATGAAATACAAAAGGAATTGGAACACTACCAAAAATGCTACAGTACTATAAAACTATGTATTAGTTCCTATTAGTTATAGATGGAGGAATTCATCCAGTGTACACTGCTGTGTTCTTTTGATTGACTATAAATTAACAAAATCAGCACACACACCTAGTGCAGATAATGGACTGCTTTCATATAATGCTTTTGATGATTGCATCCTCCAAATCCTAATTTTCATTGTATTATTCAAGACGATTGTCAATACCTTAAAATTCCTCGTGGTTCCTAACCTGTTGAAGTAGTAAAATCATTTCATTTTCACTTCTGGCTGTTTCTGGTATCTCCAAGCCTGAATGCTTGAAACTGCAGTGAGCAAAACAGTTCTGAATTGTCTTACTGCTTATTTCTTGCCAAATATAAATGACAAAAATAGCTGCTTTTTGAAGACAAACTGATGCAACTGACACCATTTAAAAGTGTTTGCTGTAAGCACGTCTAACGTAACACAAGCACGTGATTGATGTTAATTAGAAACTGTTCGACAACAGTCCCCTGTCCCAATTAAGTGGCATAGTGTCCCAAATAAACAAAGAGAATCCCTGCTACTTTCTCAATTAGTTTTTGTGATTTCCTCACTTGCAGACTCCAATCAGTTTGGATTGACAACAACAGCTCCACAATCTCCATCAGCATAGGTCCACCAGAAGACTGTTTGCTAAGCTCCCAGTTCTAATTGCTTTACACTTATGACTGCATGGGTAAATGGGTAATCTCCAATGCAGTATGTAGGTTTGCTGATGACACCACTGCCGTAGGCCAAATTAAAGGTGGTGACAAATCAGCACATAGGAGGGAGGTTGAAAACCTGGCTGATTGGTGCCACAACAATTTTAGCAAAACAAAGAGCTGACATCAGGAGGAGAAAACCCGAGGTCCACGAGCCAGTCCTTATTGGGGGATCAGAGGTGGAAAGAGGCAGCAGTTTTAAATTCCTTGGTATTATCATTTCAGAAGACCTGTTGTGGGCCCAGCACTTAACTGCAATTACAAAGAAAGCATAGCAATACTTCTACTTCCTTAGAAGTTTGCGAAGATTTGGCATGACATCTGTGACTTTGACAAACCTCTATAGATGTGTGGTGGAGAGTATGAATGGAAAATCTTACAAAAAGTAGTGGATCTCACTATACCCCTTGCCCATCCTCTGGGCTTCCCCCCTCCCCCTTTCCATCTCCCTAGGCCTCCTGTCCCATGATCCTCTCATATCCCTTTTGCCAATCAACTTTCCAGCTCTTAGCTCCATCCCTCCCCCTCCTGTCTTCTCCTATCATTTCAGATCTCCCCCTCCTCCTCCCACTTTCAAATCTCTTACTATCTCTTCTTTCAGTTAGTCCTGACGAAGGGACTTGGCTCAAAACGTCAGCTGTACCTCTTCCTATAGATGCTGTCTGGCCTGTTGCGTTCACCAGCAATTTTTATGTGTGTTGCGTCAATCTGGCCCTGTCCATCATGGGAAAAGCCCTCCACGCCACTGAGCACATCTACATGAAGCGTTACCACAGAAAAGCAGTATCCATCATCATGTACCCTCTCCACCCAGATCATGTTCTCTTCTCACTACTGCCATCAGGAAGAATGTACAAGAGCCTCAGCACTCTCAGATTCAGGTTCAGGAACAATATTACCACTCAACCATCAGGCTCTTAAACCAGAGGGGATAACATCACTCAACTTTACTTGCCCCCTCATTAAACTGTCCCCACAATCTATGGGCTCACTTTCAAATACTCTTCATTTCATGTTCTTGATATTTGTTATTATTAATTCCTTTTTTCTTTCTTTCTTTTTGTATTTGCACACTGGCTGTCTGCCCTGTTAGTGGGATCTATCATTTGATCTATGTGGTGATTGGATTTGTTGAGTATACCACAAGAAAATGAACCTCAAAGTTGTGTATTGTGACATATATGTACTTTGATAATAAATTTACTTTGAACATTGAACTTTGAACTTTGTTCTTTAACAGTTGTCCCACATAAGTGGCAGCCCTGATAAACTGATGCCCCAATTAAATGGAATCCACTGTACTTTCTTTTGAATCCATTGGCATGGCAAGATGTCATTATCAAGGACACATAATACTCATAGTGTCATCTTCATTTTACAAGAAATTGTGCTGAATGTTTTCATATCTTTATTCTTTCATGCTTCTCAAGATAGAAGGCTGTTCAGCCATTGAGCCAATGCCACTTCTCTAAGGATTCCCACCAGTCCCATTTGCCCTCTTAGATTATAAAGACACGTAGTCCTCTTTTATTGTCATTTAGTAATGCATGCATTAAGAAATGATACAATATTTCCTTGGGTGTGATATCACAAAACACAGGACGGACCAAGACTGAAAAAACTGACAAAACCACATAATTATAACATATAGTTACAACAGTGCAACAATACCATTACTTGATGAAGTCCATGAGCACAGTAAAAGTTCAAAGTCTCTCAAATGTCCTACATCTCACGCAGATGGGAGAAGGAAGAAAAACTGTCCCTGCCATGCTGACCACAGTCCAACTCTGAGTCATCCGAAAACTTCGAGCTCTGATCAGATCTCCAACACCGAGTACTGAGCGCCATCTCTGTCCGAACGATTTGACCTTAACCTCGGTCGCCAACAGCAGGCAAAGCCAGGGATTTTGAGGCCTACCCTCTGAAAGATTCCCGACCACGCAGTAACAACAGCAGCGAACGAGCGTTTCAGAAATTTCTCCAGATATTCCTCTGTGCTTTCACGTCCATTCTCCATCACATCAGAATTGTCCACGGCCCCTATTTAACAGATACGATATCATTTTTCACCGGCGGGCTGCGCACGCGCAGGCGTACCGCCATCTTCTCCTCCATGTAACCTGTTCTCCTTTGCAAGCCCATCAATTCCACCGTGAAAGTTAGAGGTGATTTACAGTTGCTATTTACTAAACAGATCATCATTGGGTTGTAGGAAGAAGCAGGGCAAACCGGTTTAGAAGTACGTGGAAACACTAACGGACAGCATCGAAGGTCAGGATTGAACTGTAGTCATCGCAGCTGTGTGTGACTAACTGCTGCACCACTGTACTGCTCATATTATGCCTCTACCCAACCAACTTCATCTTGAATATTTTCATAGGTTGATGTTTGCAGTTATTTTTGCCATTTCCTCATTTTAACAGAAATGGTCAGCAACGAGAAATATGGGCCACTTCCCTAATCCTCCTTACCCCACCACCCATCTGTTGGATCTTAATTCCCCCTCTCCCACCACTTCGATATGAGGTCCAAGGTGACGAAGCTCCCACTTCCAATGACAGACCTCTGACTGTATACCTCCACCTGCTGACTTGGCATCACGAGCATGTTTTACTTGCTCCACCTGGAGCATTCCGGCTAAGGGCTTCTCCCTTGACCCGAGAATACAAGGGACAGACAAGTGGGATAGTGAGAGCTGGAGAGTTGGGGAACAATTAAGGATGCAAGATGGATAGAGTGGTAAGGGATGAAACAGGGATATTAGGGATGGAGGAAAGTGAGGGCGAAGAGAAGAGCATATTAGAGGTGTTGCACTGAGAAAATCCTCATACAATCTTCTTCCTGCGCTCTTTCAAACTCTCTCCCTCCCTGTCAAGCTTTCTTTCTTCAACTCTCAGGCATGGACAAGATCTCCTTGCTGATATTCCTCTTGCAATTTTTCTTCATCTGATTGCCCAAGATGCACTCAATTCTGCTGCTTCGTTAATGAGGACCTACAGTACTTACCTACTTTGCTGTTCATGGAGTACAAATAATGAAGCAAATTTCAAGCTTTGCAAACTTTTCAATCCAGTAAGTTTTTCCATACCACATTCTCTAAGACACAGAAAAGGTTGTGAATGGATGCTGGGAACTTTTCCAGTAAGATATTTGCTTAAAATTATGTTTCCAAGAGAAGAGAACAACCTATACACCAGATATTATAATTCTGACTTTTCATTTCTCCCTAGTGATACATGAAAAAAGATTTTTTTTGTGAAGAATGAAAGTGCAATAAAGCAGGCAATTGACTTTTTATTGGGATAATGCCTGTGTGTGTGTGTGTGTTGGGGGGGGGAGGGGAGAGAACGTGGATGTTAAAATGCACTGTAATAGCAACCATTTTATGTATTTAATGTAAAAAAGTATGCTTTGCATCCATAATTAGTTCCAGTTAAATAAACTTTGCTGGATTGACATTTCATATTAAATTTATGTTTTCCAATGAGAATTTAGAATATGGAAGATGACATGTTTTCTTTCTACCTATTATATATAGATTAAATATTCCTAAAGAAGCTTTGATTCCTCTTACTGAAAACGACATGAGCAAGTTGACCAAATTACAGAAACGACCCTACATTGGCTGTCAGCCTGTATGGAAGAAAGAAGTATGGGAACATCATGATTAATGTCTTTTATCCACTGATACTTTGGTTATTATTCTGTATCCTAAAAGGAATTAAGAATGTAGATTTTGTATTAAGTACATTATTGCAAACATTCTGTAGGATAAGATTGTGATCAAATGGCATTTTCTTGCAGTAATTGTATATACAAATTTGTGTGTTCTAATAAAGCATACTTGTATGAAAATGGAAAATGCTTAAAATGTACAGCAGGTTTTGCAATATCAGAGGAAAGAGAAATGATCTTTCAGATCAAACTCATTAAATTTGCAACAGTAAAGCAATTATTTATGGTCGTACAATACATGGAACCACTTTCAGCTGCAGTCACTATGCAAAGTAGAAAAAGAATTTTTAGTTGTTGGTCGTCACTGCTCTATTCATTTTCTATTCACCCATCCTTCATGGAGATCAGCTGTGATTAACAAACCATTCCCACCCTTTCTGAGCTGGCACAACTACCAGTTATAACATTCAGTCGCTCATGATTTCTACTGAATGAAGTGCTGACCTGTGATGAACCTGGATGGATCACAACTTAGGCAAAGACTACGCTAGGAAATATATACCACAGTCTGAGAGCTGTCATGGTTAGGAAATGATTTTAAACTAAATGCTAAAGAAACAGAGGACCACCTATTGCTGTACTCTTGCATTCACGACTTCCCCCTCCAAATACTGAGCCTGACCACCATCACAATCCTTTGCAATTCAAAACTAATCAAATCAGAAATTGGGTAGTACAAAATTTACTGATTCTATTTTGGATAGGATTTGTATAGAGAAGTAAGTAGTCACCTATAATATCCCACCAGGCTTGCTGTCATCTGGACCAACGTCTCTCTGAAGTATAATTATGTATTCACAGGAGTTATTTTAAGTATTGCCAGACTTGCACTGGCGATAATTCCATTCATTTTCAAGTTTTATTTGATCTTAATAAATGTTGAAATCCAATTAGTGCCAACCTCTGACACAATCCTGGTTATTCAACAGTATGCTGATAAAGTCCTGAATGAGTAAGAGAATGTTATATTGAAAGTAGTCAAAATAGCACTCTTTATTTCGATATCATTACTTTCTGTAGTGTTGCCATTTATTAATGTACAATTGTATAAATTGCTGCATCATACTCACCGGAATCCATTTCTTTTCTTTCAGATGGAAATCATGGAGACTGCTAAAGTGAAGGCTGAGATACAGGCTCTTGCATCCATTAGTTCTGACTATCTTACAAGAGTATACTTGCCAAACAAACTCAAGTTCGGCGGGTGGATATAAATAAAATCCCAAGTCAATTTCCATGATTCTAAGAAAAAAATCTGATATGAGTTGGCATTCATTTGTAACTAATGATATATACTTGGCTTGATTTTCTAGGCTTGTTATTGGTTCTTATTGGATTTATTTGCCAATATCTGGGTTTTTTTGGTTGCACTGGTATTTCAGCTGGACGTGCATATAGCGATGGGAGTGTAGCTTGTTGTGTTTAGAGGTAGTTAGTACTCTAGTTATTGACCGACTTTATTATCTTGGTGATGTTCCCTATGGATTTATGATTGAGCTGATGTGATATGTGGTTGGTCTTTTTACACTAGAATTAATGGTTGATATAATCAAATATTATAGCAATATTCAATTACTACTTTAATAAACTTTATAATTCACATGTGTTTGAAACAATTCTATACTTTAGCTTTTAAGTCCCTAATTTACAGCAAATGTGAATTAAGGACTTGATTCAATATGCATTAATAATGCTCCTTTACCTTGTTACGTGATGCCCAACTGGAAAAACTAATTGCAGAATTCCATTATTCCTTAGATACTTGGATCTTTCATCAACAAGATTATCAATTTAAAAAGATAAACTGATGATATGAATCAGCAGCCAGGTTTATGCATGGTCCTGTTCTATTTTCTATCAACAACTTTATAAACGGGATAGAAATCTATCTGCAAGACTATCTGCACATTGCCCTTTTCCTAGCAAAACTTTCCAAGGTTCTTCAAAAGCCTGTTAAAAACAAAATTCACACAGGATCACATAAGAGAAAATGAGAAAGAATGATGAAATACGGTTGGAGTGAATATTTAGCATAGATGTTTAGTAAATGATTTTCAGAGCTTAAGAGCTTGGCATATAAAGCCCTGGATGACTTGAGTATTTAAAATTAGGCATGTACATGAGGGAAGAATTAGAGTGGTTTTTAAAAAGTATGCAAAGGCTATCGGGTAAGTCCTTAGCGAATATTCAAAATTGAGGGTTACGGTTTTCAAACCAAATTATTGTTTAATTGGGCCACATTGTGGGTGAACAAGTACAGGGGCGATGAGTGAACAAAAAGTTGGTTTGAACTGGAACATAAGCAGTTATTTTTTGGATGGGCTTAAGCCTACAAAGAGTGGAACAGGAGGCAGTTTGCAAGAAGCATATTGGAATAGCCAAAGACTTAAATGAACTGCTTCAGCAGATGGTGTGGGTCAGACAATGTTACAGCAATGGAAATGTGGGTCCAAAGTTCACCTTGTGCTATAATGAGGCAGTAAAGTTAAATGTCAATCAGCTTTCAGGAGATGGAATGCAGTCTTGCTCTTAATACTGACCTCGTGGCTTCTCCTCCATTGCAAGTGTAATTCTGCATGGGGTGGCTTCCTGGGTACTCTGGTGTCAAACATGTCTTTATGCGTTGCCAGCTCATTCACTGGAATTTTTGGCTCCTGTCTGAGAACTGAAACTCGCTTCTTCTCTTTCTTCAAAGTGAGAGATAAAGGTAAAAGACAACCTTCTGTTTCTAGAGAAATGGGGAAAGGCAGAGAGAGCAAAGGAGGTTTGTGATGGGGAGAGACTGAATAGCACAATTGGTGGTGGTGCTGGCTGAGAGAGAGTGGGTTAAAGCTGGTGAGCAACAAAGGGTCAATCTGGAGGAGGGATAAAATGGTGCTGAATGAAATTGGGGGAAAATGCTGGAAAAGTGAAATACAAAACTGGAAAGGCTGCTTATCTGAAATAGATTAATTTGGCATTAATTCCTGAGGACTGCAATGCACCTTGTTAGGAGAGGTGCTATTTCATATCACTGTTTCTCACTGTAGAAAGAAGCTGCTCAGCCCACCAGGTCTCAAGTCTATCCTGGCACTTATAACAAGCCTAGCAATCCTGTTCCCCACTTATTACCTGGTAACCTGTTTTCTCTCACACAACCACCTACTCGGCCAGCCACCTGCACGTGGGTCAATTTACTGTGGCCAATTAAACCATCACCCAAGCACAGCTTTGGGATGTGGAAGGAAGCCAAGATGGTGACTAGAGAATGTGCAAGCATCACACAGCACATGGCATCAAGATGAACCAAGACCCAGTGGCTGTGAGATAGCAGCATTAACTTCTGCACCACTATAACATCCAGGATTTCCTGTGTTTAAATTCCCTAGCTGTCATGATGGGATTTGAATTTAAGGATCAATGATTCCGACCTCTGACCTGCAGCCCTTTCTGTTAATCACTGTGCTCCACTGCCCATAAATGCCATTCCTTGTCTTCCCCTTGTGCTTCATTGAAACATTCTTGGGAATTGAAAAGAGGAGAGAGGGGATGAAGATTTAAAGTGACAGGCAACAGGGAGCCCTGGATCACACTTCTGTGCTGAACAGAGATGTTCTATGATCTGCGTTTGTTTTTACTAATATAGAACAGAATCCAATTTATTTATTTATTACAGGTACGTGGAAAAATACAGTGAAATGTGTTGTTTGTGTTAACAAGTGTCGCCACACGTTCTGGCACCAACTTAGCATGCCCACAATTTTCAACAGAACGACAGCATATCAAGCCCCTTTCCTCCTTCCCACCACCCACACACACACGTGGACAACCCTCCCACCCCACAACAGGTTGCCTTTGGGCCTTCAGCCTCCAGTGGACTCCCAGACTTCGGCCATTGGACTTCCGGACTTCCGGTTGACCTTCAGGCTACGGTATCACCCCAGGAATTGCAAATGATGGGACCCAAACTCCAGACTCACTGCCTTATGTACCTAGGGGATACTCATGCCTCCTGCCAGCCCAGACCTTTGATCCCCGAACCCAACGACCGGAGAGAACTTACTGACCTGCGGGATCCCAAGCCCTCATCCTCACTGCTCTTCATCCACAGTACTTGCCAGCCCTACATCCGACCACCCTCATCACACATCCTTCAGAAAAACTAAAAATAAGCCAGGTTGGTGAGCCTAATGTTAGTAGTGAGGAAGTTATTGAATGGTATTCTAAGGGAGTGGATATATAGGTTCTTGGATAGACAGTGGTTGATTAGAGATGGTCAACATCACTTTGTACATGGTAAGTCATGCCTAACCAACCTTACAGAATTTTTCAAGGAAGTTGATGAAGACAGGGCAGTGGATGTTGTCTACAAGGCCTTCGACAAGGTCCCACATGGGAGGTTGGTCGGGAAGGTGAGGTAATAAATTGCATCAGACCTTGGCTTAGCAGGAGAAACCAGAGGGTGGTAGTAGATGGTTGCCTCTCTGACTGGAGATCTGTGTATAGTAGTGTACAGCAGGGATCAGTGTTGGGTCTGTTGTTATGTCATCATTAGCAATGATAATGTGGTAAACTGGAGCAGCAAATTTGTGGATGACACCAAGATTCAGGGTGTAGTTGTCAGCAATGAAGACCATCAATGCTTGCAGTGGAATCTGGACCAGCTGGAAAAATGGGCTGAAAAATAGCAGATGGAATGGAATGCTGACAAGTGTGAGATGCTGCACTTTGGCGACCAAGATAGGTCTTACACAGTGAGCAGTTGGGCACTGAAGAGTGTGGTAGAACAGAGGGGTCTAGGCCTACAGGTCCATAATTCATTGAAAGTTGCATCACAGGTAGACATGGTTGTAAAGACAGCATATTGGCCTTAATAAATCAATGTATTGGGTCCAGGAGTTGGGGTGTTATGTTGAAATTCTGTAAGACGTTGGTGAGGCCTCATTTGGAGTATTGTGTCCAGTTCTGGTCACCTATCTACAGGAAACATATAAATAAGATTGAAAGAGTACAGAGAAAATGTACAAGGATGTTCTCGGGGTTTGAGGACCTGAGTTATAGGAAAAGGTTGAGTAGATGAGGACTTTATTTCCTGGAATGTAGAAGATTGAGGGGAGATTTGATAGAAGTATACAAAATTATAAGGGGGATAGATAGGGTAAATGCAAGCAGGCTTTTTCCACTGAGGTTGGAGGAGAATATGACGAGAGATCATGGCTTAAGGATGGTGAAATGTCTAAGAGGAACATGAGGGGGAGGTTTTTCATTCAGAGGGTGGTGAGAGTGGAATGAGCTGCCAGCACAAGTGATGGATGCATAGGTGTTGAAATTTTCAAGTTCCATGTGAGGAAAGGAAGCCGCACTCATACAGTCATTGATGTACTGGAAAAATTGGCAGAAAGGTGAAGGCAGGGAAAGCAGTGTTCAACGTCACATGGAGTGTGGGGTTTGGTTGAAGACTGAATAAAAGGGAGAGGAAAGGTGGGGAAATCAGTAGTGAAAACACAACAAGGGAAGATGGGGACAGAGTGAAGTGCAAGAGGATTCAGGGGAGCATTAAGAGTGGAAGAGATGTTGTGATCCTCGATATCAGAGAAACAAAACTGATTTGTTAAACCAGTGGCTGTAGAAAAGGATGAAGTGCACTCAGTGGTCATTTTATTAGGTACACCCCTACACTTGCTCTTTAATGCAAATATCTAATCAGCCAATCAAACAGCTGCAACTCAGTGCATAAAAGCATGCAGACATGGTCAAGCTGTTGTTTAGACCAAAGAACAGAATGTGGATTAAATGTGATTTAAGTTACTTTGACTGTGAAATGATTGTTGGTGTTGATCTCCTGGGATTTTCACACACAGCAGTCTCTAGTTTTGGGAGAATGGTACATAAAACATCCAGTGGGTTGCAGCGCTGTGGGTGAAAACACATTCTTAATGAGAAAGGTCAGAGGAGAATACCAGACTGGTCAAGCTGACAGGAAGGTGACAGTAACTCAAATAACCGCGTGTTACAACAGTGAAGAGCATCTCTGAATGCATAATACATTGAACCCTGAAGTGGACATTGAGTATAGAATTAAAGTGAGGACAGCTTTGAGATAGAGTGAGTTAGACCTACTGAAGAGAAATTGAAAGCATAATTTGCAGATATATGGTGTTAAGCCTACATTTCAGTGTGATGAGAAACTCTGATAATATGGAAGGTATCTGTGATCATGGATGGATACAAAATCTGGAGGGTAGGATTCAGAAGAATCTACATTGCCATTCATAAAGTGAAGAGATATGGTTGTGGAAGGGAGTTTAGTAAACACCTTTCTAAAACAAGGCAGAAAGTAGAAACAAAAAAGATGATCACGGTAAAAGGAGAAGTTCATTGAGAGAAGAGCTGACTATTTCTGAAAAAGAAGTGACTGACTTGCAGTAATCCCAGATGCAATAAATTAGAAAAAAATATACAAAATGTTTTATTTCAGATTTACTTTAGGAAAACCAGTACCAACAGTTGTATGGGATTTGTACAAGAGTCAGTTCAAAGCTGAAATTAAATTTATTATCAAAGAGTGTGTGTATACAGGGAGGAGGTCTGACCCCTGCACATGCAGCACGCAGGCCCACCGGTGTGTGGACATGCCCTGGTGCTCGTGAACCAGATCCCCAGCTATGGGTAAATAGCCCCATTGTCTTGTGGGCAGTCCGGGAGAAACGAAGGGTATGGGAGTAAACCCAGACAGCAAACCTGGAGTTCCAGAGTGGAGCCCCTAAGGCAGCTGTACGTCACTGAACATCCTTCTGGCAGATCCTGCATCCAAGTTGGTGCCAAACGTATTGCTTCATAAGCTTTCCTTTGGACTACACTGGCGAGGCTGAGAGGGGGATTTTGAAGACTGGGTATCTCAGGATCTCCATATTTCCCCCCCAGGCTTCTGATGATGATCATCATCACCCATTGTCCTTCGAGACAGACGGATGCCAAACACCAACAACTATATATATAAAAACAGGAGGTCTAATTACATCTTCCAATAGGTTACAATTCTTCAGACATGAGTGGGTGAGACTAGTATGTAGTCACTCCAAGGGGAACCTTTGAGCAAACCAGGGTCACCTGGTGACTCCACTCCCCTCCTTTGGATCAAACACCCTGCAAAGCTCTTGCTTAGAAATGAAGAATCCTCTACCCATTCACTGCAGGCCACCCCACAGGTAATGCTGCCGACTGGCACAGTCCAGACTTCCTGTGCATGTGCTGGGGAGTGCACTGTAACAGACCCAAAATGCTGGAGGAACTCAGCAGGTCAGGCAGCATCTATGGAGTGAAATAAGCAGTCCATGTTCCAAGCCAGGATCCTTCATCAGCCCCAAACAAGAAAAAAAATCTGCAGATGCTGGAAATCCAAGCAACACACAGAAAATGCTGGAAGAACTGAAGGGTCTCGGCCCGAAATGTAGATTGCACTCTTTTCCATAGATGCTGCCTGGCCTGCTGAGTTTCTCTGGCATTTTGTGTGTGTTGCTCAAGATTTCCAGCATCCAGAGTCTCTGTGGTCTCTGAGGGATGGTTTGAGGCTGAGTGTAGCCAGTGCAAGGGCTCTGTGGGGAAGAACCACAGTGTAGGCTCCTTCGGTTACTGGATATGGAAGAGCGAAGCCAGCAATGTTGGAAATAAAGTTGCTAAAACTTATCGGAATGTACGGTCCGAACGAACGACGCGAAGAATATACAAATGCACCGTGTTCTTCTTAGACCATGACATAGGAGCAGAATTAGGCCATTTGGCCCATCGAGTCAACTACGCCACTCAGTCGTGATCCTTTTATCCCCTCCTCGGCCCCACAGCACTGCCATCTCCCAGTAACCTTCGATGCTGTGTCGAATCAAGAACCTGTTAAGCTCTTTTGTATATATTTTTACCATGAATAAAGTTATTTCTGAAAACAGAAGAATAAGATAAATGCATATTTAAAACCTCCACGCGGGGCAGCGCGCCGGTAACACTTGGTGGAGAGGTTTCGTTTTGAATCCGGAAGTACAATCGCGTTTGTTGCGCCTCCCGTCCGTCCGTCCGTCCGTCAGCCTGCGCCCGCTGAGGATCATCGGCAGTTTGGCACAGCCTCGGGGCCAGGTGAGCGGCGGCTCGGGGAGGCGGTGCCCAGTGGTTGGTGATCGGAGTCCAGTGACCCGAGACCCGGGGAGCCCGGCCTAGAGGCGGTGGCAGTCACTTTGCGTGCATCGAGCAGCCAGGTGGGTGAATGGGCAGCGGTCGGGGGATGGGGAACAGGAAAATGTGGGCTAAATCTCGGGTCATCCCCCAACCCAAGACCCTCAAATGAGCACCCCCCCCAGCCTCAGGCTCTCCCTGCTGGCCTCCTCAGCACCTCCCCACCCCTCTTTCCATTCCCAGGCCCACCCTGCCCTTCCAATCCATTCCAGCCCCCCGTCCCTCTCCCTCCACCAACCCGCCCCACACCTCCTCTCCCCAACCCCTTCGTCTCCCCAACCCCTTCCTCTCCCCAACCCCTTCCTCTCCCCTACCCCTTCCTCTACTCTCCCCCTCCCCCCTCCCCCCTCCCCCCTCCCCCCTCCCCCCTCCCCCCTCCCCCCTCCCCCCTCTCCCCTCCCCCCTCCCCCCTCCCCCCTCTCCCCTCCCCCCTCCCCCCTCTCCCCTCTCCCCTCCCCCCCTCCCCCCCTCCCCCCTCCCCCCCTCTCCCCCCCCCCTCCCCCTCTCCCTCCCCCTCTCCCTCCCCCCTCTCCCCCTCTCCCCCTCCCCCCTCCCCCTCCCCCCTCCCCCTCCCCCCTCCCCCTCCCCCTCCCCCCTCCCCCCTCCCCCCTCCCCCTCCCCCCTCCCCCTCCCCCTCCCCTCCCCCCTCCCCCCTCCCCCTCCCCTCCCCCCTCCCCCTCCCCCCTCCTTCCCCCTCCCCCTCCCCCCTCCCCCCTCCTTCCCCCTCCCCTTCTCCCCTTCTCCCCTCCTCCTCCTCCCCTTCTCCCCTCCTCCTCCTCCCCTTCTCCCCTCCTCCTCCTCCCCTTCTCCCCTCCTCCTCCTCCCCTTCTCCCCTTCCCCCTCCCCTTCTCCCCTTCCCCTCTTCCCCCTCACCCCCCTCCTCTCCCCCCTCACCCTCACCCTTTCCCCTTCCCCTCTCTCCCCCCTCCCCTCCATCCCTCTGGCTAGCCACCCCCCACCCCCTCCTCCGGCTTCCCCTCCCTCTTCCAAACCGCCCTACCCCCTCCTCTCCTCCTGCCCCCTCCCCCACCCCTTCCCCCCTCCCCTCCCCCACCCCACCCCTACCCCACCCTACCCCTACCCCTACCCCTACCCCTACCCCACCCCTTCCCCTCCCCACCCCTTCCCCTCCCATGCACACAGGGCTTTCAGCTCAGCAGATCTCTGTGGCTATTCATACTCCATCAAGCTTCTGAAGCAGAGGTTCCCAACCTTGATCTGTGATGCCCTTGGAGAATGGAGTGTGCAGGTGCAGTGAAGCACACCATCAGAATTAATTGACATTGAGGTAGTTATATTGGAAAGTTCACAAAAATATTGAAAATATATTTTAAAAATAGCTTGTCTTGCAGCCATACGAGGAGCCCCCTGTCATGTCACCAGGCAGTGGTGAGGCAGAAGAGCTGGTCCCATACTTGCAGAGTAAAATCAACTGGAGCTTCCGTTTGGGAATGTTACAAGCTTAAGAATTCAAGGCTACAGCAAGCCTTGTCATAGATGACAATGGTTACTGGACACTGTTCTATTTTAAAATGCTGCTATGATCATCATCTGACATCAAAATATAATTGTTCACAGAGTCTAAAATGAGCCTGTTTGGAACAAGTACAGGGTTTGGAACAGGGAGCATGTTTGGAGGGACAGCGACAGACAACCACAATCCTATGAAGGTAAGTGCGGCAGAAGGAGCTGAAAAACAAAAGTGCTGCAAATATACATCAAGTCATCATTTCTGCTGAGAGGTGGTTGACCTACAAAGCTAACTGTTTCTCTTCCCACACTGCTACTTGTTTCATCGAGTATTTCCAGTGTATTTTTATGCCCTTGTGCCTTCCATCTCTTTGAAAGCAAATACCGAAAAAAGCTTGGCAACAGGATTCACAATTAATTTTTCTGCTGTTCTTTTCTGGTACACACAATTTCCTTCCCCTCAGTTTTCTTCCTGCCTTTGCCCTGAATTTTCGTCTTCCTCTTGTAGCTTGTCCTCCCTGAGTAGGTCTGTACATGTCACTAATTTCCAATTCACATCAAACTGCTGACTTGCCCCTAGCTTGTTGATGTGACTGATTCCTTTGGTGCCTTGTTCCCATTTTCAAATTGCTTCTTTTAACAAAATAATATTCTTGGTCTATCTGTCCTTGCATAATATTCAATTTCCTGTACCAGAACCCTTGGATCCATGCCCAACTTTCCAGCAGACCATATTAGAATCCCTCCATTCAAATTTCTAACCCTCATAGCACTGAAGTGAGCCCTTTTAAAGTAAAATAATTATATCTTTCTCTCTGGCCATAATAAACTATCCCTCCTCATCTGCCTCAGTTTAGCTGCAGCCACAATTGACTGCACCATTCCATTCCGAGGATTCTCTTCCTCCATCCAGCTGGGACTGACTCCTCCCGATTCACCAGAGCCTCTGCAATGGTCCTTCCTGTCACTCCTGCTTGTACTTCGAAAGGTTCTGAAGGATTTGTGCTCTGCTTCTACATGTCTCATTTGCCCACTGGTGACACGTTTCAACTAGAAGCGTCAGGTTCCATGACGGGTTTGCTTTGGTTTTGCCTCAGTTCAGCCACTGCTTGAACTTTATACTTGTCACTCTTGCCGCCGAATATGATTATTGCATGGACTGCCCTCCCACCTTCTACCCCTGAACTTCACTCTTTAAAAACACTGCAGTCCATGCTCCCTAGCTATGCATTTGTTGGTTTACACTGGCACATATGTCAGCTTAATTTCCTGTCCTTGTCCTTGTGTTCATTTCTATTTTGTAGGGATGTTCTTGTATTCTGAGGCTGTGTTCTCTGATCCTAGACTGCCCCACTACAGGAAACGTCCTCTCCACATCCACTCTATCTAGGCCTTTCAATGTTTAATAGGTTTCAGTGAGATCCCCCCCTCACCCCCACATTCTTCTGAATTCCAGTGAGCACAGGCTCAGAGTCAAACACTCCTCATAGGTTTCAGGACGCTCTCCAACGCCAGCACATCTTTTCAGCCCAAAACTGCTCTCAATCCCCCAACTGAAGGATGACCAGCGTCTTATAAATCCTCAGCATAACCTCCTTGCTCTTATATTCTGGTCCTCTTGAAATGAATGCTAACATTGCATTTGTCTCCCTTACTAATGCCTCAACCTGCAAGTTAACCTGTAGGGAATTCTCCCTGAGGACTCACAAGTCCTCTTGTGCCTCTCAGTTCTGAATTTGCCCCTTATTTATTTATTTCTCAATTGATTGAGATACAGCACAGAACAGAATCTTCTGGCCCTTCAAGCAGTGCTGCCCAGCAAACCCCGATTTAATGAGTGACTTACCAACTGGTATGTATGTGGACTGTGGGGGGAAACCCACGCGGTCACTGGGAGAACGTACAAACTCCTTACGGACAGTGACGGGAATTGAACCCGTGTCGCTGGTACTGTAAAACGTTGTGCTAACCACTATGCTACCATGCTGCATGCACCTTTGTTCCTACACTTTGCACCTTAGTCTACACCTTTGTTCCTAGAGTTACACGGTGTCAGTAAATGAACATCTGGACATGGAGTCTGGGGGCTGCAAAGAGGATGCCTTGCTTTAGATGGCTGATTACAGTTCAGTAAAGTGGAAGCTAGGAAGATGGTAGGTGAGGTTGAGGGTGTCCCATTATTGCAAGGAAAGTCCAGAATTGGGAAGCTTCCACTGTGGCAGGAAGTTTCTAAAGACTGAAGATGAGCACGGAATGAGAAGGACCCAACACAAACATCAGGGAGAAGATGCTATCAATAATTTTAGAAGTTCTTTTCATTTGAAATTATCCAACTGAATCATGAAAATAGTTTGAAAGCATTGTATATAAACGTGCATGGACTTCAATTTTTGATTTATTATTTATTAAGGTAAGCAAAAAACTTTAAAATTAAATGGAGAGTGATTATTGATCACAAGTTTACATTCAAAAGCTAGTTTTTGGAGCAGAAGAATGGTGTGAGGGGTAGTTAATGGAGCTTTTACCTTCAATGCCATTTAGTTGAAGTGAGGAAAGAAAGAGCACTCGGGTTCTGAAGAAGGTGTTATTGTGGGGCGGTGGAATGCACCTCAGTTTTCGTTCTGAAATGGAGCAGCCTGTTTTTGCTGACAGTATGTGTATTGTCATGCCCAAATGTAATCAGTTTGCTTTCACAGGATATTGAAGTGACATCTCCTCCTGATGATAGTGTCAGCTGCCTGGAGTTTAGTCCCCCTACGTTACCAGGAAACTTCCTGATCGCTGGATCCTGGGCCAATGATGTGAGTAATAGATTGTGCTGGTGATAAATTTACTTAGTGATCCTGCATCTCCTACAAGTGTCCTCTTTCTTCACTATCTTATACACTGAGATTCCACCTTATTATCCTCTAACACCATTCTATATTCTATCATCACAGCTTTTGGGAAAAGCAGGTGCTGGTTATTGCTTAGCAGAATCAGAATCAGGTTTATTATCACTGGCATGTGACATGAAATTTGTTAACTTAGCAGCAGCAGTTCAATGCAGTACATAATCTAGCAGAGAGAGAAAAAAAAATAAAACATAACAATAATAAACAAGTAAATCAATTATGTATGTTGAACAGATTTTTTAAAATGTGCAAAAACAGAAATACTGTATATTTTTTAAAAAGTGAGGTAGTGTCCAGAGCTTCAATGTCCATTTAGGAATGGAATGGCAGAGGGGAAGGAGCTGTTCCTGAATCGCTGAGTGTGTGCCTTCAGGCTTCTGTATCTCCTACCTGATGGTAACAGTGAGAAAAGGACACTTGATAATTTCAGCTCCTGCAGACTTTTATTTCTTTACATCATCCCATCTCAATTTCCTTTTCCTTGGCTGTGTCATTCCTGCACCTCAGCACACACCCCTTTTCCCTGGCTGTGTCCCTGCTTCACGCTGCCGAATGTCCAAATTCGCCTTCCTGCATGAGGTTCTTTCTTGCTGCACAAACTGCCTTACCAGACTTCTCGAAGCATTTTTTTGTTTGTCTTAATATAGATTTCCAGCATTGACTCAAAATATACATCTAATTCTACACATGTTAGAAGGGAGTTATTAACAAGAGTATTGAGGATATGGCTTCATATTGGGATTTGTTTATCCCATGTACATTGAAACATGCACCCTTTGCATTAACAGCCAATACACCCAAGGATGTGCTGGAGAAAGGCTAACTTTGAGGAGATGTGAAAGGACTTAGAAGGAGTGGATTGGGGCAATTTGTTTTATGGGAAGGATGTAATAGAGAAATAGAGGTCATTTAAAGATGAAATTTTGAGAGTACAGAATCTTTATGTTCCTGTTAGGTTGAAAGGAAAGGTTAAAAGTTTGAGAGAGCCATGGTTTTCAAAGGATATTAGAAACTTGGTTCAGAAAAAAAGAGAGATCTACAATAAATATAGACAGCATGGAGTAAATGAGGTGCTCGAGGAATATAAAGAATGTAAAAAGAATCTTAAGAAAGAAATTAGAAAAGCTAAAAGAAGATATGAGGTTGCTTTGGCAAGTAAGGTGAAAATCAATCCAAAGGGTTTCTACCGTTATATAAATAGCAAAAGGATAGTGAGGGATAAAATTGGTCCCTTAGAGAATCAGAGTGGACGGCTATGTGTGGAGCCAAAAGAGATGGGGGAGGTTCTTAGCAATTTCTTTTCTTCGGTATTCACTAAGGAGAAGGATATTGAATTTTGTAAGATAAGGGAAACGGGTAGGGAAGTTATGGAAACTATGATGATTAAAGAAGTAGTAGTACTGGAGCTTTTAAGGAATATAAAAGTGGATAAGTGTCCGGGTCCTGACAGGATATTCCCTAGGACCTGGAGGGAAGTTAGTGTGGAAATAGCAGGAGTTCTGACAGAAATATTTCAAAAGTCATTAGAAACGGGGATGGTGCCAGAGGATTGGCATATTGCTCATGTTGTTCCATTGTTTAAAAAGGGTTCTAAGAGTAAACCTAGCAATTATCGGCCTGTGAGTTTGACAAGTGATGGAACGTATTCTTAGAGATGGCCAGTTAGAAGAGTGGGCTGAAAGATGACAGATGGAGTTTAATGCTGATAAGTGTGAGGTGCTACACTTTGGTAGGACTAATGAAAATAGGACATACATGGTAAATGGTAGGGCATTGAAAAATGCAGTAGAACAGAGGGATCTAGGAATAGTGGTGCATAGTTCCCTGAAGGTGGAATCTCATGTGGATAGGGTGGTGAAGAAAGCTTTTGGTATGCTGGCCTTTATAAATCAGAGCATTGAGTATAGGAGTTGGGATGTAATGTTGAAATTGTACGAGGCATTGGTGAGGCCAAATTTGGAGTATTGTGTACAGTTTTGGTCACCGAATTAGAGGAAGGGTGTCAACAAAATAGAAGATTTACTAGAATGTTACCAGGGTTTCATCACCTAAGTTACAGAGAAAGGTTGAACAAGTTGGGTCTTTATTCTTTGGAACATAGAAGGTTGAGGGGGGACTTGATAGAGGTATTTAAAATTATGAGAGGGATAGATAGAGTTGATGTGGATAGGCTTTTTCCATTGAGAGTGGGGGAGATTCAAACAAGAGGACGTGAGTTGAGAGTTAAAGGGGAAAAATTTAGGGGTAACATGAGGGGGAACTTCTTTACTCAGAAAGTGGTGGCTGTGTGGAACGAGCTTCCAGCAGAAGTGGTCGAGGCAGGTTCGACGCTGTCGTTTAAAGTTAAACTGGGCAGCTATATGGACAGGAAAGGAATGGAGGGTTATGGGCTGAGTGCAGGTCGGTGGGACTAGGTGAGAGTAAGAGTTCGGCACAGACTTCAAGGGCTGAGATAGCCTGTTTCCATGCTGTAATTGTTTATGGTTATATGATACCACAAAAGTGTCGCGATGCCAACATAGTATGCCCACCATGCCCGGCAAAACAACACAAAACGCAACATACCAACCGACAAAGCAACAAGTGCCAAATAAGCCCTGTTCCTCATGACTAATATAACTCATAACTAAATTAGGGCAATTTATTGGGATTTTGCAACGTTTATAATTACAGAAAATATAATAGTGTTCAAATTGAGGTCTTGGTCACAGGATGCACAGATACCAATCCCGGCAACTTGAGGAATTTTAGTACCATGCCTCAATTTATTTCTGGGTTGACTGTGTCTAGGAGGAGCAATGGCTCCTGGCATCTGATTTAAAAATACGGTCCTGTGGATGGCAATTGTTTACTGGTTACACTGATTTAACTAGAATGAAGGAACACACTCATTATAATGCGACTAGGACATTCAAGGCTAACGTTTGGAGAAACTTGGAATGACGCACGTCAAGCCCAAAATGGGTACAGTTATATTGAGAGATACGGATCTGACCTGAGTTTGGTCATGGTTGTTGGAAAGACTCTTAAGGCTAAGTGACTTCATTGTGTTTCTTCTTCCTCAACAGACTAGCAATTCAGTGTGTATTTCCAGTCATCATTTTATCGCCTCAGGAGTATGTAGATTAATTTGCCAGTCAATCGTGTATATGCTGATTTAACTTAATCATGCACAAGAGTCTCAAAGTCTACAGAGATTCGGTATGTCATCAGAAACCTTGGCAAACAACTATAGATATGTACTGACTGGCTGCGTTACGGCCTGGTTTGGGTACACCAATACCATTGAGTCCAAAAGGTAGTGGATTCGGCCCAGTACATCACAGGTAAAACCCTCCCAACCATTGAGCACATCGACATGAAACGTTGCTGTAGGAAAGCAGCATCTATCATCAAAGATCCTCACAACCCAGGCCATGCTCTTTTCTTGCTGCTGCCATCAGGTAGAAGGTACAGGTGCCTCAGGACTCACACCACCAGGTTCAAGAACAGTTACTACCCCTCAACCATCAGGCTCTTGAACAAAAGGGATAGTTACACTCATTCTATTTCTGGTGTTCCTACATGGTCTCACTTTAAGGACGCTTTATCTTGTTATTTCATGCTTGTTATTTATTGGTATTTATATTTGCATTTTGCATAGTTTGTTATTCATTGATCCTGTTTACAGTTACAGTTCCTCAGATTTGCTAAGTATGCCCACAGGAAAAGAACCTCAGGGTTGTATATGGTGACATGTATGCACTCTGATAATAAATTTTACTTTGAACTTTTTATCTTTCTATGTTTTGTTTCTTAAAAGACTGTGACAAGTGATGTCTAATCATCAGCTGTTTTATGCTTTGTGCCAATTTCCAGTCTTAGAGTTTTGCATGAACTAAACAGTGATGCCAGATTGATTAATCACTGCACACATCAATGTTTGAAAAGGGCATGCATAACTGCAGGCAGATTCCGGCCAAATACAGATGGAGCTGCCTAAGGCAGAATTATTCTCTAATAACAAGGTCAGGTGCCGTCTGCAGCCTGTTACATGGAGGGCTATCACCCGGCCCTGAGAGCACAGCACCAGAAGGAAATACAGTATCTCACTCTATGCCTTATCATTAATTCCCTTTGCTCTTGTGCATTCTTAAATATAATCAGCATAAAAAGGATTGACCAGTAAATAATCTACATGATTCTATATATCCACTGTTGGGATCACTTATATCAACAGGGACGTCGTTGGTATTTGTCCAATTCAGTTAACATTTTGGCTTTTTGCGGAATCTTCCGTGTTTTCAAAGTTCAAGGTAAATTTATCATCAAAGTACATGAGTGGCACCATATATAACCCTGAGATTCATTTTTTTAAATGAGTATATTCAATAAATCCAGTAACTGTAATCGAATCAATGAAAGACCAGTCACAGGGTGGACAACCAGTGTGCAAAAGACGACAAAATGTGCAAATACAAAAAGAAAGAAAATAAATATTGAGAACATGAGATGAAGGGTCCTTGAAAGTCAGTCCATAGTTTGTGGAACAGTCCAATGATAGGGCAAGTGAAGTTAAACCCGTCTGGCGCTGGAGCCTGATGGTTGAGGGGTAATAACTGTTCCTGAACCTGGTGGTGTGAGTGCTGAGGCTCTTGTACCTCCTTCCTGATGGCAGCAGTGAGAAGAGAGCATGGCCTGGGTGGTGGGTGTCCCTGATGATTGATGCTGCTTTCCTGTGATAATGCTCCATGTAAATGTGGTCATTGGTGGGGAGGATGGACTGGGCTGTATCGACTACTTTTTATAGGAATTTCTGTTCAAGGGCATTGGTGTTTCCATAATAGACTATGATACAGCCGGTTAAAATATTCTCCACCAGACATCTATAGAAGCAAATCAAAGTTATTGATGTCATGCTGACTCTTCGCAAATACCTAGGGATTAGAGGCACTGCCATGCTTTCTTCATAATTGCTCTTGTGTTCTGAGCCCAGGAAAGGTCCAAAAATTTTTAACATAGTAATTTACGGTTGCTGACTCTCTCCACCTCTGATCCCCAGTGAGGACTGGCTCTTGGTCTTCTGGATTATATTTTAATATATACATTAAATAGTTAAATTAAATAAGAGTAAGAGGTTGTTGTGCCACCACTCAGCCAGATTTTGGACCTCCCTCATTTATGCTGATTCTTTACCATGTTTTATTCAGCCAATAACAGTGATGTCTTCAGCAAACTTAAATATGGCATTGGAGCTCTGCTTAACCATGTGGTCGTAATTGTAAAGCGAATAGAGCAGGGGGCTAAGAACAAGCACCTTTCACGCTTAACCCATGAGCTCTAGTTGTAGTGTGACCAATCTCAGTGAAAAAAGCCTGCTTGCATTTACCCTGTCCATAATTTTGTATACCTCTATAAGATCTCCCTTCATTCTCCAGCTCTCCTCACTTACTCAACCTTTCTAACTCAGGACCTCAAGTCCTGACAACATCCTGGTAAGTTTTTCCCATACTCTTTCAATCTTATTGATATTTTCCCTGTAGGTAGGTGACCAGAATTGTACACAATACTCCGAGTTCAATGTCTCATACAACTTCAATTCGTTTCTAGTTCATTGGTTCTTCGTGAGCTGTTTATCCCAGACAGAAATAACACCCCCCCCCCCATGCCAGTTATTTCAAGGATCAATGCTTTCTGTTGTTCGAGCTTAAGTTGATGGACCATCATAATTATTGCCACTATTGAACTCTGTTTATATTTTGCAAGGTGCGTTGCTGGGAGATTCAGGATAATGGGCAAACTGTTCCAAAGGCCCAGCAGATGCACACGGGTCCTGTGTTGGACGTCTGTTGGAGTGATGTAAGTCGATTTATTAACTTACTTTTTCACTGCAAATTTCTTTTGCTCTGCATCTTTGAATAGAGGTTCTAATCTGGAAAACTGTTAGGAAATTTCCTATACTCTCTTCTCCCTCCTCGCTAGCAGGTTCATTATCAGTGTTTATAGGACATGAAATTTGTTGTCTTGCAGCAGTAGTACAGTGCAAACACATAAAAGTGCTATAAATTACAAAATATAATGCAAAAACAAAAGGAATAGTGAGGTGCTGTTGTGAATGGTGCAGGAACCATTCAGAAATCTGATGATGGCAGGAATGAAGCTGTTCCTGAATTATTTGTGGGTCTTCAGGCCGCTGTATCTCTCCAATGGTACAAGCGAGAAGAGGCCTGCCCCAGACGGTGAGGGCCCTTAGCGATGGATGGTGCCGCCTTGTGGCACCGCCTCTCAAAGATGCCCTTGATGGTGACGAGGCTTGTGATGGAGCTGCCTTGGTGTATAGCCCTCTGCAGCCTCTTGCTTTTCAGAGCCTCCATACCTTGCTGAAATGCAACCAGTCACTGCAGAGCTAATTGAAGGGTTGTGGAGAAAGTAGGTTTTGGGTGAGGAAAACAGTTCTTCCCAATTACTGAAGCAGGATAGGTGACAGGAAACGTATGGTTGAGGCTAATTAGCACCCTAGTTTTAACTTGTCATTTGTTATGTGGGCCATGACGCATTCGTATCACACATGTTTAGTCAGTCCTGGTTTGTAGATGCACAACTTCCTGTTAGCTGTTTTGTGGCCGAGGCTACTTATGCTGTTACTATTTTTAAAAGTGCTGTCTTTTAATGAGCTGTGTTTCCTACATGACAAGAACTTTCTGCTTCACTCTGCTCTGCCAAGTGAGAGTGGAAACCATCTCATTGGACATAGGACTGAACGCAGGTCAGATGTCTGGAAGATACAAATCTTATCACCCTCTTTAAACGCTCTTTCCCCTAATAGGAAAGTGTTGGTGAAGAATCCTGGACAAAATAGGGTTTATCAATGATTTGGTCAGAAAAAAAAGCACTTGGTTAAAAATAATAGTTGAACTCTTTTTGATAAAATAATGGTGAGGTTGGATGGAGGTGGTGGCATGTCCTTCGAAAGTTCTGATAAGGGACCACTAAACAGGCAATACATTATATTTAAATCTACATGATTACTGCAACAGAACATGAAAATGATACCAGGCATTGAAGCCAAAAAAATCGGCAAACTGAATGTGGGAAGTATACAGTGATGCATGTTGGTGTTTGCTAATGACCTGCAGCAGCCATATTTTCCAAAGATAATCTGAAACTTGAAAGTGTTCAAGACGCAAGTCAGTAGTGTGTAATGTAATTTGATATTCTGGCTGACGACAGTTACAAATTGAGAAGCACAACACCAAACCCAGGGCACCCCAACATGCATCCCAATCTCAAAACATCCACTCTCTTCATCAGCTACTGTCTGCATTACACTAGCTCTTCCTGGAGCCAGCATCTCTGCCAAGGGTACTATGTGCAAGGGAAGATTATCAGCACTGTCCTGCTCCGTCTTGTCTTGGATTTGCAGTGCTCTTGTGTTAGGGCCACTGCTTCATTGAGTGCAACTTCACTGAACAGCAAGTTATGTACTACCTCCAATTCAAATGGAGAACCTTCCCTCTAATCCCAAGAGTTTGGGAATTGCTGTTTTTTTTTTAATCGTCGCTTGTATTGCAGCACAGCGAAAAGCTGATCTTGCTTACTGTTCATACAAATCAGATCATCAGAAAGTGTATCGAGGTACAACAAGTCAAAACAATAACATTGTAGAATGAAGTGTATGGCTGCAGGGAAAGTACAATGCAGCTGAACACAAAGTTGCAAGTTCCTAACAAGGTAGATTGTGAGTTTAACAGTCCAATTTATTGCACCAGGGAACTATTAAATAGTCTTAAAACAGCGGATTAGAAGCCGTCCTTGAGCCTGGTGGTATGGGGCTTCAGGCTTTTTTGTTATCATCTTCCCAATTGCAGAGGAGAGAAGAGAGAAAGTCCAAGTAGGTGGGGTTTTTGATTATGCTGGCTGCTTTACTGAGGCAGCAAAAAGTGTAGACAAAGTTCCTAAAGGGGAGGCTGTTTTCCGTGATGGGCTGAGCTGTGTCCACAACTCTCTTCAGTTTCTTACGGTCACACCAGGCCATCTGTGGTGGAGGTTTTTTGTGCAGCTCTCGGTGCTTGTGGTAGAAGATTGTTTCCAGAAACCTTAGTCAAAATAGCTCAAGGTGATGCAGTTGTCAAGTACCTGTCCTTGTATCTAAAATGTCCACGCAGTGGGAACAGCTTTATGTGAACTATGTTGCAATGCATTTTCATTGTACTGTGGTGTGTTAAGAGCTACTCACATCCCTGGCATGTCTGTTTTAACCCTGATTTATACCTCCTTAAGGATGGCAGCAAAGTGGTCACAGCATCATGTGATAAAACTGCAAAGATGTGGGACCTCAACAGCAACCAGGCGATACAGATTGCACAAGTAAGTAAGAAATCAGATATTCAGCACCTCCACAAATGAACGTGTTCAGAACCAGGCCCACAGAAAGTGAATGAACCTCTCAGTTTGGATCATATTTATTTCTTTTCAAAATTTCTGAAGCCAAAGCATCTGGTTAAAGATCTCAACCCAAAACAGCCATTTCCCTCCCTGGATGCTGCCTCTCCCACCGAGGTCCTCCAGCTGGTCTGTGTGTTCCTCTGGTATCTGCAGTCCCTTGTGTCTCCATTATTGAAACGACGTGGGTGTGAATCAGACTGGCATCTGTATGTATGACTGCAGTGCAGTATCATGCCGGGTTGTAGGATATTGTAGGGAAAGAGCTCTGCGTGGTAGAACAGAATAAAGGTCTAATCCCATAAAGAAAAATACTCAGAAAAATCTCTTCATGCCATTTTCATGTACCATTCTGGGAAGTGGGATTCATGCGGAGTGGCACTGCCAAAAGATGTATTCAGAGTATCCTGTGCCATTGCATAATGTGCATAAGTGTATCAATATCTTTGCCCAAAAGTCAATTTAACCTGGAAATCTTTTTGGTGACATCTGCACTTTCACAGTGTTCAAGTTGTAATCAATAGTATTGACTTGGAGTGAATTAAGCGATATAGAGTTAAATTAAGCCACATTGGTTTTTTTCTTCCTCATAGAGTTTAGAGAGGTGAGTTTTAATCCAAACAAAAAATATAAAATGTTAACAGCAGAAAACAAACTGTCTTGGTCTTAACGCAAACATGAGGAATTCTGCAGATGCTGGAAATTCAAGCAACACACATCGAAGTTGCTGGTGAACGCAACAGGCCCAGGCAGTATCTCTAGGAAGAGGTACAGTCGACGTTTTGGGCTGAGACCCTTCGTCAGGACTAACTGAAAGAAGAGCTAGTAAGAGATTTGAAAGAGGGAGGGGGAGGGGGAGATTAGAAATGATAGGAGAAGACAGGAGGGGGAGGGATGGAGCCAAGAGCTGGACAGGTGATTGGCAAAAGGGATACGAGAGGATCATGGGACAGGAGGCCCAGGGAGAAAGAGAAGGGGGAGGGGGGAAGCCCAGAGGATGGGCAAGGGGTATGGTGAGAGGGACAGAGGGAGAAAAAGGATGGAGAGAAAAAGAATGTGTGTATATAAATAAATAACGGATGGGGTACAAGGGGGAGGTGGGGCATTAGTGGAAGTTTGAGAAGTCAGTGTTCATGCCATTAGGTTGGAGGCTACCCAGACGGAATGTAAGGTGTTGTTCCTCCAACCGGAGTGTGGCTTCATCTTTACAGTAGAGAAGGTCTTAAGATAGGAATGTAACCATTTAGGGGTGAAAACACTATTCACACAAATAGCAGTAAAAATCAACACCTGTACCTCTTCTCTCCCAAAAAATATTACTGTGGTTGAATTAAAACATTGATTATATCAAGGAATCTGGAGAAAAGGCTGAAATGTGAAATTATGACATAGGCTATGTGTTATCTCCATTCCAATTTCATCTTTGAGCATGTTTGCATAAATTGAAAGTGGTTGCACGACATGGGCAAGATCCTATTGTGTGAGACCGATTGAGCAATGCAGAGAAAGTAATGATGTGTTTGGATCACAGCACGATGCTCCTATTAAAACTGTCCACTGGATCAAAGCACCTAACTACAGTTGCGTGATGACAGGAAGCTGGGACAAGACGTTAAAGGTATGACTGCCTTGAGTTTGCTGATATTCAGTTCCTGCAGCACGGTGTTCACTGGAAAGATCAGACATTTGTGATCACACTGGAGGAGGTGGTGGCGGCCTTCAATTGCGGCAAGTCCCTGAGACTGTGCTGTATTGTTGGGGAGTTAGGGATTCCAGCAGAGTGACAATGAAGGAACTAAAGTGGTGTTTTCTAGTAGGATTATATTCTAGTTCTCTCAAAATGAATGCAATAGAATATAAAAGCAAGGATGTAATGCTGAGGGTTTATAAGGCATTGGTCAGACAACTTGGAGTATTGTGAGCAGCTTTGGGCCCTTTAGCTAAGAAAGGATGTTGGAGAAGTTATAAAGGAGGCTAAGAAAAGTGATCTTGGGAATTTAAGGATTAATGCTTGAGGAGCACTTGTTGGCCCTGGGTCTGTATTCACTGGAGTTTAGAAAAATGAGGGTGGGATCCCATTGAAACCTATCAAATATTGAAGGGTGTACTTAGAGTGGAAGTGGAGAGGATGTTTCCTGTAGTGGGAGTGTCTAGGACCAGAGGGCACAGATTCAGAATAGAAGGATGTCCCTTTAAAACAGAGTTGAGGAATTCATTGCCACAGATAGTTTTGGAACCAAGTTATTGGGAATATTTAAGTGGAGGTTGATACGTTCTGGATCGTAAGGGTGTCAGAGGTTGCAGGAGAATGGAGTTGAGAGGGATAATAAATGGGCCATGATGAAATGGTGGAGTGGACTTGATGGGCCGAATGGCCTAATGCTGCTCTTATAGTCAGAGCAAGCTTGCTTCTTTTTTTTTACTGTCGGGAATGTTTCTAGATTATGATGAGTGGGACTTGCAGGATCTTCGTCCTTATCTGGACCAAGGTCGGAAAATTGATTTCCAGGGATTAAATTTGAATAATCATCCATTTAAAAGGTTTTCAATGAAACAAGGCAAAGTCAGGTTGAAGATCACAATGTCAGAAGGCTTTTGACATGTTCTGGTGGTGAACAGGCTGTTTAGGGCAGAAATACTGAATTATTTCCCTTGTATTTCAGTTCTGGGACACACGTTCTCCAAATCCTATGCTGACGTTGCAGTTGCCTGAGAGATGTTACTGTGCTGATGTGGTAGGTGAATAAATTTCAAACAATGCTGCCATATTTCTTTAATATTTATTCACGGAATTGGTGATGTGAAGACACCAGTACCTATTTCCCATCCCCAGTTGTCCTTGAGTAGACATTAGGAAATCATCATCTTGAGCTCTTGCATGTGATCTGCTAATTGGGTTATTATTATCATCTCACACACACACACACACACACACACACACACACACACACACGTACCAAGACACAGTAAAAATAAACTTTGTTTTGCAAGCCATCCATACTGATCATTTTACAACATAAGTACATCAAGGTAGTACACCAGAAAGGCAACAATAGAACACAAAAAGAAGTGTTATCGTTACAGAGAAACTGCAGAATAGGCAGACAATAAGGTACAATAAGTAAATTGTGAGATCAAGGGTCCATCTTGTACATGTGGCCCATTCAGTGGTCTCATAGCAGAGGGGTAGAATCTATCGTCCTCGAGCTAGGTAGTGTATCAGGCTTTTGTATTTTCTTCCCAATGGGGGGGGGGGAGGAAAAGAGAATGTCTGGGGTGGGTGAGATCTTTGATTATGTTGGCTGTTTTTCCGAGGCAGCGAGAAGTGTAGCTGAAGTCAGTGAAGAGGGGGCTGTTTTATGAGGCGTGCTCTGAGATGTCCACAACTCTCTGCAATTTCTTGTCGTCACATGCAGAGCATTTGCCATATCAAGTGGTGCATCTATAAAAGGTGGTGAGAGTTAACAAGGACTTGCTGAATTCCTTGGCCTCTGAGGAAGTAGAGGTGCAGGTAGGCTTTCGTGGCTATAGCATATACATGATTGGAACAGGACAAGCTCTTGGTGATGCTTCTACCTAGGAACTTGAAGCTCAACCATCTCTACCTCAGCAATATTGATTTAAAAAAAAACAGGCTCCACCCTGCTTCCTGAAGTCAATGACCAGCTCTTTTATTTTGCTGTCATTGTTGTAACACCATGCTACTACGTGCTCTGTCTCCTTCCTTCAGATATGGCTGACTATTGTCTGCAAACATCCAGCTAGTTGTCTGCTAGGTATCCTATTGGAAAGGGCATATTTTAGTCCTCCTTGCTCACCTTGTCCCTTTGAGTTACTGTAATTTGTTTTGGACAGGACCAAGCTCAGACGTGCAAGTTAAAAACTTTTATCACAAATGTTTGGTTTCTTTCCTTGGTGAATTTTGGCCGAGGTGAAGATTATGGAGGCATCAGAAAATGAATGGGCAGAGAACACTGTCCTGAGGAGCCCCTGCTGGGGTAATTAACCTTGAGCAACCCCAACCATCTTTGTTATACAAAGTGTGATGGTGGGGAAGGAAATGCAACTTTGATGGTGCCATCCAATGTGCTGCTGTGTAATATTTGTTCAAAGTGCTCTTTCTCAGATATTGTTACAGCATTTAGGGTAATAATACAGCAAGGTCATCATGTGTAAGGGACGAGGGGCAGTGAACTTGGTCCATTTTTTATCAGTCGTGTTGAGGTTGAGAGTTTCATGTTGCTGGGAGTAAACATCATCAGTGGCCTGTCCTGGTCCAACCACATGGCCAAAAAGCTCACCAACACCTCTACTTCCTCAGGAGATTAAAGAGATTTGAAATGTCACCATCAGCCCTCACAATATTTATTGATGCACCACAGAAAGCATCCTGTCTGGGTGCATCACGTCTTGGTACGGCAACTGCTCTGCACATGACTGCAAGAAACTGGAGAGAGTTGTGGATACGGCTCAGCACGGAAATCAGCTTCCCCTCCATGGTAAAGCAGCCAACATAATGAGAGACCTCACCTACCCCAGACGTTCTCTTCTGCTTCCTTTCATCAGGTAGAAAATACAAAAGCCTGAAAGCATGTCCTGCCAGCTTCAGATTCAGCTTTACCCCACTGTTACAAGGCTTATTTAATGGTTCTGTAGCATGACAAGATGGACTCTTGATCTCATATTCTACCTCATTATGACCTTGCACCTTACTATTTACCTGCACTGCACTTTCTCTATAGCTGTTACACTTCATTGTTTTACCTTGTTCTACCTCAAAGCATTGTGTAATTATCTGATCTGTTTTTAATAATAAACCAATTTCAATTACATGATATTTTGGCAAGATGTCTCAATTTGTTAATCACATTACTCAGCTGGGCATGCACGATCGCTTACGTCTTTCTTGTTTTAATTGACAGTTGTACCCCATGGCTGTAGTTGCCACAGCAGAAAGAGGTCTAATCGTTTACCAGCTCGAGAACCAGCCATCCGAGTTCAAGAGGATAGACTCTCCCCTGAAGCACCAGGTACAGCGGCAGTAGCAGCAGAAAGAGAACATTGCCTATGGAGGGAATCCTGGCCTTGTGGTCAGTAATTTAGACATGCCCAGGTGCCCACTCACCTTGTGCACTGCTATGTGAAATTGTTAGGTGTTACCTTCCCTTTACAAGTTTGATTTATGATTTTTTTTGACAATTTACAATATCCATTATATTGCATCTGACTCAGAATGCCACGTTTGAATTTTTTCATCACAGAAGTGTTACATCACTCAAGGAACCTTCATTTCAGGTGAATTACAGAGACCATCCCCCCAGTACAGTAGGGACAGTTCCACATTGCTGTTGAAGATGATGCACCAGTGCTGGCTGCTGGCTGCTGCCTGGCCAAGTACCTGGTTCTTTTTACACTGCTCCTTTTAAAGACAATTGCCTTGCTGCATTTCCAGT
Organism: Mobula birostris; assembly: GCF_030028105.1. Lineage (NCBI taxonomy): Eukaryota > Metazoa > Chordata > Chondrichthyes > Myliobatiformes > Myliobatidae > Mobula > Mobula birostris. The sequence goes on along the minus strand of NC_092371.1, from coordinate 26,488,155 downwards.
GTCAAATTAGTCACTACATTTCAAAAAAGTACTTTGTAGACCTTAATGTGTTGTGACGCAACCCGTGCGCATGAAATGTACTAATTAAATTCAAGTTTTCCCTCCCGTGCCTGATACTATAGACCCAATATCTCTTTTTCTAGACCCAAAATCTGGAATTGGGTCTTATAGTATTAGTCTTTTTTATAAGACAAACTTTAAATTTGTGCAAATTCAACTGAAGTTTTATGTAAGTATACAAGTGTACTCGGATTACAATTTTTTTTTCCATTTACTAAATAGTTGGGTATAAGTGCTTGGCGGTATTCGATGAGTCAAATGTTTTGTCAATTCTCACTGTCTTATACAACCAACAGAGAGTTCAGATTTGGTTGTGATTGGGTCTGAGCCCAATCTTTCCCTGATTCAGCTTGCAAAAGGATATTAATGGAGGAAGGTTATGTACGGGATCCCAAAATGCATCTTCCCTCCTATACACTAAACTGCATCAACACACCAATCTTTTTCAGCATCGGTGTGTTGCCATCTTCAAGGACAAACAGAACAAGCCAACGGGATTTGCACTTGGAAGCATTGAAGGACGAGTAGCCATTCATTATATAAATCCTCCCAACCCGTAAGTGACCCTGCTCTTTCACCATTTCTTCTTCTCCCGGTTGAGCTACCTGTTTAATAACTCTTGCTTCTTCATAAAAATTAGTGCAAAAGACAACTTCACTTTCAAATGCCATCGATCTAACGGAACAACCAACACATCTGGGCCTCAAGATATCTATGCTGTGAGTAATGTACTGTTTGTTCATCTTGCCTTGTGAATTTGCTGGAAGAAGTCATCAACTTGGTCTGACATAAACTCAGGTACTTGACCGTCTGACCGTGGTTATCAGTGCTTCCACTCACTGTACATCCAGTTACTTAACTCAGTTTATTTACAACCAATTGAGGGATCAGAAGTTTAAAGGCAAAATCATAATTAAACGGGGGGGGGGGCCTTTAATATGGAGATATTCCAGCTTGTTTTTTAGATACACTTAAGAGGGAGAAGTGAAGTGCGATTAATAGCAGAGTTCCATGAATTACCGGAAGAAAAGAGTAAATGTGGAAAAGGGCGTGTTTTAATGTGAGTCTAAGCTGATTACAGAAAATTCAGAGGAGAAGTAAAGAAGGGGATAAGAGAAGCACAATAAGCCTGAGAAACTATCAGCAGCAAACATACTGCAGGCATGCGATCAGGTAGGGGGGTGAAATCGATCCAGAACTCTGCTCATGGAGACACAGGGCATGTGGCTGAGAGACCAAATGAATGCTTTACATCTCTTTAGCAAGCAGTCTCAGCAAAGGACGACGTAGTTGAGATTATAGATGAGCTAAAATTTGATAGAAGGGTAATACTAGAAAGGTGTACCAGATACTACTGGTCTCAGTGGAATGCACCTTGGATTGCTAGGGAAATTGTAGGAGCTTACTTTTATGACTGAGAAGGAGGCCCATTTGGCCCATCAGGCCTCTGCTAACTTCCAGTAGTTCATTCTCATTCCCACTGCTCCTTATTCCCTGCAATCCTACAATTTGGACTCTCTTATTGATTCTCTTTATTCTTTCTGCCATTTAATGTGCACTGAGGTAATTTACAGTAGCCAATTAATCTAACATAATCCTTGCTATATTCTTTCCAGTATGTATAGGTGCCTGAGGACAAGAAAACTTCCAGTGTTATACTTTTGTTCATAAAATGGTGTAGGCATAAACCTTGTAGCAACAGGCTGCTCAGTTTGACTTTGGAGGTGGGAAACAATAATCAGGGACAGAATTAACTTTGACAAAGTGTAGATTGACAAGTATATTGATTTGTTAATGGCAGATAGTACTTAAACTTGAGTTGTAACAGGATTATTAATGAGGAAAATGTGCTTTGAAGTAGTGTATACAGTTACAAGAAAAGGTTTGTAAACCCTTTTGCAATTACTTTCTTTTCCACTTCCTTCAGCATTGCACGTTGTGTTCTTGGTGTGATCTTTGCAGGATGCCCACTCCTGGGGACAGTCGCAACAGTACTGAATTTCCTCCATTTGGAGACAATTTCTCTTACTGTGGACTGTTGAGTGCTCAGGTCTTTAGAAATGCTTTTGCAGCCTTTTCCAGCTTCATGCATCTCTACAATTCTTCTATGATCCTCTGAAAGTCATTTTGATCAAGGCATGGTGCACATAAACAGATCTTTCTGGATAAGAGCAGGCTCTGTCAGTAACCTGACTTTGTGTGTTTTTTTATATAGGGCAATACACCTGTACTATCCACACCTCCAATCATTGATTGGAACACCCAACTCCAAATAGCTTTTGTAGAAGGCATTACCCCAGGGGTTCACCATACTTTTTGAACCTAGACTGTGATTGTTTAAATGGTGTACTCAGCATTGACGAGAAGAAGAACAATTGTTTGTGGGTTATTAGCTTAGGCATTTTGTGTTTGCATAGTATTATTGTGACTTAGATGAAGATCAGACCACATTTTATGAGCAATTAATGCAGAAAACCAGGTAACTGCAAAGAGTTCACTGTACCATCCCACTATTCTCTGCATCCAGCACGATTCTCCGTAACTTCAGCCAGCTCCAATGGGATCCCACCACCAAACACATCTTTCCCTCCCCTCACCCCACTTTCCGCCTTCCACAGCAATAACTCCCTGGTCCACCCATCCTTCCCCACTAATCTCCCTCCTGGTACCTGTTCCACTTACAAGGTTAAGTGCCACACATGTCCCTACACCTCCTCCCTCACTACTATTCAGGGTCCCAAACAGCCCTTCCAGGTGAGGCGACATTTCACCTGCAAATCTATTGGGAATCATCTATTGTATCCAGTGCTCCTGGTGTGGCCTCCTGTGTATCAGTGAGACCCGACGAAGATTGGGAGACCGCTTCACCGAGTGCCTGCACTCTATCTGCCAGAAAAGGTGGGCACTCTCGGTGGCCACCCATGTCACTTCTCCTTGCCATTTCCTTTCTGACATGTCAGTCCATGACCACCTGTACTGCCTCGATGAGACCACATTCAGGTTGGAGGAGCAATACCTTGTACTCCGTCTGGGTAGCCTCTAACCTGGTGGCATGAACATCAATTTCTCAAACTTGCGGTGATTGTGCCCCCCTTCTCCTTCCCCATTCCCGCTTCCCTCTCTCACTTTATCTGCTTACCTGTCCATCACCTCCCTCTGGTGCTCCTCCCTCTTCCCTTTCTTCTATGATCTTCTGTCCTCCCCTATCTGATTTCTCCCTTCCCCAGCCCTTTATCCATTTCACCAATCAACTTCTCAGCTCTTTTCTTCACCTCCTACCCCTCTTCCAGTTTCACCCAGCACCTAATTTTTTCCTTCCCGCCCCCCCACCTTCTTATGTTGACTTCTCTTCATTTCCAGTCCCAAAATGTCGACTGTTTATTCTTTTCCATAGATGCTGCCTGGCCTGCTGAGTTCCTCCAGCATTTTGTGTGTGTTGCTTTGGATCTCCAGCGTCTGCAGGTTTTCTCATATCAGGAATCCTTCCTGGACACCTAACAAATTCCATCGCATCTAAACATTTTATACTTTAGGAGGTGTCATTCAGTTTTTGAGAGAAGTTGAATTCAGCCATAGCAACAACCCTGTTACTTTATCATCTTTCCAAAATCAACCTTCTGATCTGCTTTTCAACGCCTCTGTTGCCATCCGGTGGGGGGGGGGGGTCATCTATCAAATACTATCAATAGAGTGATGGCTCCCTTCCCCTTTCTGACCTCCGCCCACACTGACTCAGTGGGCAGTCCTCCACAGTATCCTCCCTTTCTGCTGTGATATTGTCCCTGATTAGCAATACCTCTCCTCCATCTCTTTTTCCTTCTGCTGTCTCTCATTTAAATCCCAGAATATCCATCAGCCATCCCTGCCCTTGTGGCAGTCAGGTCTCTGTAAGTAGTTCCACATACTGACCCATGTTCTAAATTTATCATCCTTGTTCCTGTTGCTTCATACATTAAGATAGACACATTTCAACCCATCCACTGCAATTATGCTCAGTTCTTCCTCACAATCTCTCGACATACTGTTACTATCTTTACACCAAATGCTCCGTCCTCTGACCAGTCGCTGCGGTTCCACTCCTCTGCGAGACTAATTTAAACCCTCCCCAGCAGCACAAGTGAATCTGCCTGCAAGGATATTGGTCCCTTCAAGTTTAGATGTAACCTATCCTGTTTTTTTTACAGGTGATATCTTCCCCAGAAGAGATCCCATTGATCCACAAATCTGAAACCCTTCTCCTTGTGCCGATTCCCCGGTCACACATTCAACTGCCATAGCATCCTATTCTTACCCTGACTAGCAAAGTACATATATGTCACCATATACTGCCCTGAGATTCATTTGTATAATTCTATGATTCCAGTGACAAATGTTTATTTCCCTCAGACATTTCATTACATTCAGTTTAAATGCAAGTTGTTACTGGTTTACCTTCAGATGTATTCAGATTATCTTCAGATTTAACCAATTTCCCCCGGGATCAATAAAGTATGACTATGACTATGAAGGGTTAAAGTTCATATGTATTTTCAAATCATATGGCAGTGTTTATCAATTTTAGTTGCTATTCAGAAATTAACCATATCTGGAAACTTAACCGTATTTGTGAGGCACTGGTCTCACTCCTCCCCTACCCTCTGTATACCGTCTATTTTCCCTCTCCACTCTCTTGACCCAAGCGTCAACATTTCTCCCCCTCCCCCACCCCACAGATACTGCTTGCCCCACTGAGTCCCTCCAGCAGTTAGTTCTTTTGTTCCTAAATAACAACCTGTTCCCAGTAGTTAATATGCTGCACTCCCTGGGCGCCATCAGGTCGTTGAATTTAGAAGCCACTCGGATTCCATTATGAAATCCCAGGACGAACAAGTTGTTATCAACTTGCTGTTAATTTGATGCTGAGTATCTTAAGTTGCCTTAGAACTCCCCTCTTTCTCTCTCAGGTGAATGGAATTGCGTTCCATCCAATACATGGCACTCTCGCCACTGTGGGATCTGATGGCAGGTTCAGTTTTTGGGACAAAGATGCTCGCACAAAACTGAAAACATCAGAGCAGCTTGACCAGCAAATCGCCGCCTGCTGTTTCAACAACAATGGCAACATCTTCGCGTATTCGTCAAGTTATGACTGGTCAAAAGTAAGTACAAAGCCCTGTCCTCAGTGGGGTTATCTGGGCAAGAGTAACTGGTGAGTAAGGTGGACACTTTTACCAAGTAACTTGAGTCTGTAAAAATAAAAATAAAATTTAGCTTCATTTGTCAACGTCAAATCAAATCAGCAAGGAGTAGCCTGCAAGTGTTGCTATACTTGCGGCACAAACATAGCATGCTCACAGTTCACTCACACTAATGTACATATTTGAAATGTGGGAGGAAACTGGAGCATCTGGAGGAAACCTACAGAGTCACGGGGAGAATGTACAAACTCCTTACAGACATCAGTGAGAATTGAACCCCGATCTTATAGCTAGCGCTGTATAGTGATTGCACTAACCACTACGCTACCATACTGCCTCACGGTAATACTGTTGGCTCAGCTCTGGAGGAGAGCAGATTCCGGTAGGATGAGGGGGAATTAACCTCTGGAATCTCAGATCATTCTCCCATGCAAGCTTCATGTTAAATTTAGCTTCTGATTGGGAACAGTCTGGGCCAAGATTTCCCTATGTTCATCTCTTGCTTTATGTGCATAATACAAGACATTATATAGCAACCAGGAGTGGGACTTCTTGTTGACTTGTCACTTATGTGAGAGCACATTCTATATTTGCACCGCCTTGGGGCGTTGTTAGCACAGATAGGAGATGAAATCCAGAGAACACTTTTCTTGTCAAGTAAGCGGACCGATCCATGAGAGAAACATCATGCAGTTTCATTGAGGGCAGTAGTGATACATGACCATTGCGTACCTGGATTATGCCATGATTCACACTTTTTGGAGCACTGAAAACAGGTTTCCTGCTACATGTAGGAAGACCGGGAGGCCAGAGTTGTGTCTGTTATGTGCACTGAATGTGTCTCAGATATCAAGGTAGTCCTGGGGAGTTTAATCCTGATGTGGGAAACATCGACATTTAGAACTTCAAAAATACCTTTTTAGTCCAAAGCTTTTGATCCAGGACTTTGTATAGTCAACCTTTCTCTTCAAACTTCTAGACTAATTTTGATTTAGTATTTTCACCTTTTTGTTTAATTTAATAACTATAATATTTATTGATCTGATTGTAAAGATTTTGGGAGAACAACAGCAAGCATTTAATAACGTAGAGGTTAAGGTTTGTAACTACTACAGTTTGTGGGATCCTGGGCCTGGTGGCTCAGTAACACTCCTCAATTCTTTGCCCTAGCGCTGCAAATCATTTTCAAGTGTTTTCCCGATTCTCTTTTTGAAGGCACAGATTGAATGTGTTTCTGTTGCCTTTACAAACTGTAGATCCTAGGTTTGAATTCTTCCACACATCCCCTTTTATAATTTTACGAATTTAAAATCCATGCCCTGAGGCCCGAAACATAATCACTGTTGAAATGTATAAAAGGCAGCAGTGAGTTTGTTGGTGATGGGTGCCGCAAAATCGATTTGGTAGTAACCAAATAATCTGCTTTAATGATGGTGGTTGAGAGAAAAATGTTGGCCAGGACATAAGCATTAGCTACCCTGTTCAAGTAAAGAAAAAACACCTTGGGATCTTGTCCATCCATTCAAAAAGACAAACAGAAAACAAAAAGAAACTATTCAACAACTTCTGAAAAATGCAACACTTTGACAGCTGAGCTCCGTTTCGATACCACAGCGGAGCTTTGGTGCTGAGGTATCGGGTGCAAGACTTAAACTTGAACTCTCAAACTTTGACTCAGAAGTAAAATTACCGTATTGAGTTATGATAGTTGATAGAAGGGCCAATACCTTTGCTTTCGATAGCTGTGAGATTAGTTATAATGGGCATGTACTGGTCCAGCAGATTATTGACTGTACATCAGTTGCATTCACTCTCAGAGACTTTGCTGTTACTATTTAAAATGACTAATCAATTACATGATGACTCTTCTCAGGGTCATGAATATTTTAACCCACAGAAGAAAAATTATATATTCCTGCGTAATGCAGCGGAGGAGCTGAAACCCAGGATTAAGAAGGGGTGAGTACCATTGATGCCTTTCTGCAGATACCCACTGTCCCAGAGCAATCTCAGCCTCTGGACTGTTTTCATTATTAATGGTGAGGGAGGGATCCACAATGTTTGTATCTCAGGGTGAGATTCCAAAATTATTTGCTGTTAAGAGTAACCTGCGTGCAACAGATACACTAAATGTGTACAAACTTTTGCATAATGGAAAATGCCAATAGTTTCCCTTTGTAAATTGGCCTCACCTGTAGCTCGTCACCAGATGAGATGGAGGGATAGGCACCAGGCCCACATAAGCCCAATAAACTAGATGTGCTATTGTCATGGATTGCAAGGTTCCCCTACATTAGATCTCAGCCCATTTACACCCACATTATATGTGGTCTTATCCTTTTGGAATTCTGTGAGTAAGCAAGGGAATATTAGTTTTACCTCATTGGAAATTAAAACTTGATTGGTAACCCAAGGCCTGTTGAAATTGCTACCATGCATTACATGTAAATTGTTGATAATTTAATCTTTAAAGAAATTTGACTCCCAAATGTTTTTGATATACATTAATAACTGCTCTTAACATCAAGGCAATATTTGTAATGGAGGTTATTGGCCACAATCTCAGAATTTGCAGTCCCTCATCCGTTCTTTTGGCTTAAATAGTTAGCATATTTTGTAGATTTTTTTTGTGAATGGTGGGTTTTTCAGTGCCAGGAGAGGGTGGATGTATTTGGATGTATTCTTTGATTGGAAAGGATAGTTGATGAACTGGCTGCTTTGCTTTAGATGTGCTGTGTTCCACAGCTCCATAGTAATGTTGGGAGTCGTACTGTGATATCAGAGTTCAAAACACTGTTTTGCTGATTTCAGATAATATTACATTGGCATTTTCTTGCAAATGTAAAAGGCCCATCAAGCCTGTACCAAGTATTTCCCTCAATCCCATTTCCCGTTATTTCCCTGTAACTTACTTTCCCTTACATGCTCGTCTTTGCCAAATAATTGTGTCATCCACCTACTGTTGAGGCAATACAAAGCAATCAGTTAACCTGCCAGCACCAAACTCACATGCAGCTGCACACAGACCCAAGGTCAGGATCAAACCCTGACAGCCGGAGCTGTATGACAAGAAGTGTCTTGAGGGATCAACCCTACTCAGGAGACTTCCTAGCTCCTCTTCAAAGCGGTACAAAGGGAACCTTCTGGGGCATCTCAGTGTCCCTCAGCATCGCGGCCAAAGGCCCAGAGTTCAAAGGTCCGTTTTATTGTCAAAGTACGCAGGTACAAAACAACTCTGATATTCGTCTTCTTCAGATAGCCATGAAATACTGAAAAACCATGGGAGTTGTTGAAAAGAAAAGCCATCACACCTCCCCCTGACACAGAAAAAAAGCCAAAACTCGCAAACCCCAAAACACCCCCCCCCCGCAAATAAAAGCCACGATAACATCAAATCCCCAGCCCCCTCCTCGCAGGAAAGAAGCACAGCAACAATAACATCAAGTTCTCTGCCCCCAACTCAGAAAAAACCAGTGACGATAACATCAAATCCCCAGGCCGTCCTCGCAGAAAAGAACACAACAGTATCAACAAATATATCACTCCCTGAGTACTAAATAGGAGAATTAGCCTAGATGTAAAATAACTTGGAACATGCAGAACTCCTGATTATTATTCTGAGAAGGACTTTTAAACAACTATGACATAAGTTAGGAACAAGATCAATCAGTTTTGACTGTACATTTAATAATAGAAAAGATAATATTTCACTTTTTACTTGGCAAAAGCCCAATTGGTGCATGGGTCTCACCATAAGCATTGAGCAAGGACGGGATTAAAGTTTTTCCCCAAACTCTAATCCCGTTGTTCCCATCTCCAGATACTTTCCCACCATCACTGAGGTTGTTGGCGATGTACTGGCTACAGCCAGAGCTAGGTCTTGCTGGACAGTTCCTTGGCTCTGAATAGGAGTGAATGGGTCAGCTTTGGCCTGGCACAACACGTGAAGTCCATACAAGCCCCTGGGTTCTATTATCAGCTGATGGTCGAAGCACCCCAAGGTACCTCTGTGGAAGATTAATCCTGCAGACATTCTGGTGAGGCAGGTACCTAATCTCTTAGGGGAATTTTACCACTTTAAAAGAAGTTTCACTATTAAAAGCACAGGTAACAACTGCACTGATTGACAGCCCTAATTGCTGCTTCATTTCTCTCTGGAATTCACTTCAAACCATCGTGCACCTTTCCTATAAAGCAACATCTTGGGCTCAGGCAGCACCATTGAGGGGGACGGGAGATGTTGGTCCTTGTGCCCAAGTTTGCGAGGTATCCATGTGGAAATAATTCTCGACTAAAGAACAGTCTCTAAGGATTTCAGGAAACCAGATATTCAGAAGAATTATTAATGGTCTGTTTAAATTTAAAAGTATTTTAACGGCAACCTCTGTCACCTTCTCAGAGGAGACTAGCGCCTCAGTGTTACTAAAGTCGAGTTTGCAATAAAGAAGCTAAATAAACCTTCCATCACTACTTAGACGAGACCTGTGCACACGTAAGAACCTATAATTTTTGTTTGGCTGCAGGTTGGTTGTGTGTTCAGACAGAATACGGTTCATTATCACTGACTGGCACATTGTGAAACTTAATTACAGTGCCAAGACACAAAAATTGCTATAAATATTGGAATAAATAGTGCAAAAAAAGATAATGAAGTTGTGTTCATGGACTCGTAGACCATTCAGAAATCTGATGGCGAAGGGAAAGAAACTGTCCCTAAGTCATTGAGTATGGATCTTTGGGCACCTGTACCTCCTCACCAATGGTGGTATGTGAAGAAGGCATGCCCAGATGCTAAGGGTCCTTAATTATGGATGCCACTCTGTGCAGGCACTGCCTTTTGAAGATGTCCGTGATGTTGGGGAGCATTGTGGCCGTGATGGAGCTGGCTGAGCCTACAACGCTCTGGTTTCATCACAGCCTGATACAGTCAGATAGGGAGGGCACACTTTGGAGTTTGGGATTAGATAAGGTTACCAGTCTCTCTGTTGTCTCATGACATCCTTTGTGCAGTGCATATGTGAACAAGATGTTGGCTAGAACTTCACAGGCTGATACTGAGTAGTGGGTGCTGGAGTGTTGTGTTGGAGGGTAGAAGTGGAACCCTACCTCTGCAGGAACTAAGCTCTTTGGAAGAAGGAGCAGGGAGAAACGTATGTCTTGAGGTGCTCCCACTTAAGCTGATTCCTCCCATCCTCCAAAGAATGCTTGAGGTCTTACAGCCTGGAACACATGGCTGGTAAGGTCAGATGCGATTGTAACGGATATGCTTTTCTTTCCAAAAGACGTACAGTTGGTGATTCCCGTTCTTGAATTGAAGAATCCACAGTAAGTACGCTGCACAATGTCTCCCGGTGCAGCACCAGACCCTGACCTAATCTCCCACCCAGCCCTGAGACCTATGCTAGTATGGGACTTCTCCTGTAGGTTTTGTCCATTCAGCTTCCTATCTCTCATGGTGTTGGAAATCTTTCCATGTGTCACATTTACTTACTGCAGCCAAATCCACAGTCACTTGTCATGGGATCAGGTTTTCCACTTGCACGCATTTTATTTATTATTTGCAAACTGTTTAACCTTTTATCTGGGGTATTCCTTGTGCATTGCACTTGTTATTTCCTTGGTGGTCCTACTGTCACTCAGTGTGTTTTTCCCAACCCAGTCCATCTTTGTCATTTCAGAAAGCTTTGTAGTAATCAAGATTTCAGAAATCTTTATTAATATAAAAGTAGAAAATGCTGGAAACACTCAGCAGGCCAAGGAAAACCGTAAGAAAAATGGGGTTAACATTTCAAGTTCATCAGATCTGGGAAAGTAATTAGTTCTTCATAAGTTCAAAGTAAATTTAGTATCTACATGTGTATAGTATATGTCACCATATACTGTCTTGAGAGTCATTTTCTTCCAGGCATTCACAGTAGAACAAAGAAATACAATAGTCAATTAAAAAAAAGCTACACATGAACACTGACAAATTACCAAAGTGTAAAAGACAAACTGTGCAATAATACTGAGAACGTGAGTTGCAGAGTCCTTGAAAGTAAGTCCATGGGTTGTGGAATCAGTTCAGTGTTGATGTGAGTGATGTTATTCACACTGGTTCAGGTTGAAGGGCAATAACTGTTCCTGAACCTGGTGGTGTAGGGCCTACTGCTCCAGCACCTGCTTCCTGGTGGCAGCAGCAGCAAGAGGAGAACATGGCCTGGATGGTGGGGGCCCTTGATGAGGGATGCTGCTTTTTTTTTGGCAGTGCTCCTTGTAGATGTACTCAGTGGTAGGGAAGGCTTTGTATGTGATGGACTGGACTGTATCTGTCACTTTCTGTTGTTAGGCATAATGTTCCATGCTAGGCCATGATGCAACCAGTTAGGATATTTTCCACTGCGTATCTATAGAAGTTTTAGGTGACGTGGAATCTACACAAACTTGTAAGAAAGTAGAAGTGCTGTTGTGCCTTCTTGCTGAAGGACAGATTCGCTGATGTGATAACGCTGAGGAATTTAATATTCATATTGGCAAAAAGGGGAGTGAACATATTGAGATGACAATGGACAGTGTGCATTAGCCTGCTGCCTAATCAGTATGGCCAATCCCATTTGTCTCCGTCCTCCAAAGTTAAACATATATATGTAAGGAATGCAGGAGAGCTTGGTGTTAAGATAATGAATGTTTCTTTCCCAGGAAAAATTTGTCCTCAAAGAATCAAGCAACACACTGCTGGCAGCTTTATGTAATGCTCAATTTTCTTTCTCTGTTCAGGATCTGAGCACCAGCTTCTGGTGGTTTGAAGGCAAAGGATCAGAGGAGGATATTTTAACATGCAGATCCATAGCTACAGCTGCTGTATGATTTCCGTCGCACTTGCTGGATTCCACAGCTTGTCTTGTATTAGATTTTCATGTTTCATATATTTTCCCTGAATAAAGTTTTCATTTCTTTGTTTTGCATTTAAAATATAAAGATGGAAAAGGAGAGAATTTAGTGGCTTTGCACACTTGATTGTGTACCACAACATGTATTACCTGGTATTCCTGGGTGTGATACTCTGTTGGGAGAGGCAGTCAGGCATTGCTACATTAACAGTGCTGCTCTTTGTAGCTTTTGTCCATAAGACATGGGAGCAGAATTGGGCCATTCGATCTGTTGTGCCTGACTTATTGGCCCTCTCAACCCCATTCTCTTGCCTTCTCCCTGTAAGCTTTGAACCCTTACTAATCAAGAACCTGTCAACCTCTGATTTAAGTATACCCAATGTTTTGGCCTCTGCAGATTCACCACTCTGGCTAAAGAAATTCCTTCTCATCTCTGTTCCAAAGGGACATACTTGTATTGTTAGATTGTGCCATCTGGTCCTAGACTCTCCCACTATTAGAAACATCCTCTCCACATCCACTCTATCTAAACCTTTCAATATCCGATAGGTTTCAGTGAGATCACCCTCATTCTTTTAAACTCCAGTGAATACAAGCCCAGAGTCATCAAACACTCCTCATTTATTAACCATTTCATTCTTGTGAACCTGTTTTTGACCCTCTCCAATGTCAGCACATCCTTTCTTACAGAAAGAGTGCAAAACTACTGACCAGCTGAAATGTTTTCAGCAGTTACTGACCATCAGTTGAACTAATCACCACTTATTTACCTACGGCAAAATCTATTAACCTGAATTAAAATAAAATGCCATTAGCAAGGTATATATTCTACAAGCCACTGGTTTCTGCAGTACCTTTTTGTTTCAGATTGAAACATTCATTGCATTTGAACAAAGTGTGCTAGTTCACAGTTCCCACTTGGAGGTATGTCTGAATAAACACGCATGCATAGCCGGCCAGCCATGGTGGTTGTGTTTGTGAAGATCTGTGCGAACTGGGTGTCTTCTTTGCTGGTGTGCACAGCCACGGTGGGTAATTTCAACAGCTGCCAGCTCCTAATTTTTGCAAATTGACCTTGTAAATGTTGCTTGAGTGCACTCTATGCTGAGCACTGTACCCTTGAAATTGGAGCACCCATATAATCTACGTCAGTGCATTAGAGATCCATTTCTAGATGAAATTGTTAGTCCCGAATTTAGATTCAACATGAGATCAGAAAACCATAAGATGTAGGAGTAAAATTGAGTCATTTGTCCCATTATCTGCTCCGCCATTCCATCATGGCTAATTTATTCTCCCTCTCAATCCCTGCTCCCCATTACATATCACATTCTTATTATTTGAGAACCTATCAACCGATTTAAATACATTCCAATGACTTGGCCTCCACAGGCATCTGTGGCAATGAATTCCACAGATTCACCACCCTTGGTCTAAAGAAATTCCTCCTCACCCCTGTTCTGTGTTAGCATGTCAGACCTTTACCCAGCAATAGATTCCAACATAATCTGGAGCTCGAAGTTCCATTCAAGCTCTGTGATCTTCCTCAATGCAACTGGAGCACATGGTGCGAGTTGATGCTTGGTATTTAAAGGAACAAATTGCTGACAATGGAAGACGTTACTGAGCATCTTCAGAAGTAACAAAACCCAACTCAAACCTATATTGTGGTTTACAGAGATGCTACCACCAGCCAGGAATATCCAATACCGGTGGGCAATCATCTACCGTGAGAGGGGGCAAGTTTATTTTAACACAGAGTCGGGTGTCCGGAATATGCTGCCTGTGATGATGGAGACAAGCACAAGAGACACTTACAAACGTTTGTAGATTGGTGCATGAATGCACATAAAATGAAAGGATATAGACATTGTGTAGGCAGAAGAGACAATTAAGTGGGAATTGGATTACTAATTTAATTTGGGGAAACACTGGTGGGCCAAAGGGCCTGGAAGGGTGCTGTGGTGTTTCTGGTCTACAGCCTTCAGCCAGTGGGGTTTCAACGATGACACTGCTGTCTACTCTTCATTACTGCAGGCTTCAGATTGGGGTTCGGGTGACTGGCAGGGAACCTTCAGGAGCACAGCATGCCACTTGGGCCTCTCCAGTGAACAGTTCTTGGGTTTGTAATTTTCAGAGCTGTAGTTGCTCAGAAATGTGTCAGTCTGCAGGAAGCATTGGCCCTGTTCTTGTCCCCGCTGGTCTCCCTTTTGCTGCCAGTTGCTCTCATCTTCATATAGTCCTTCCTTTTCCATATCTGTCTCCACTTGCAAGGAACAGGTTAGCAGCAGAGATCTGATATATAAGCCAGCTCACACATCGAATTTGCTCCAATAATAGCACCGCATCCCAATCCAAGCCATGCTTGTCAGAGCCTGAGTGTCATCTTCCTCCTCTGTGGTTGGGGTTGTTGACTTTCAATGACTGCTGGATTTAGGACCCACAACCTTATTGGGTGGTGGATGCAACCCAACGGCAGCCTTCAAAAGGAAACGAGGTGGATACTGCAGAAGAAAAGCAGTGCACGATAACTGGAAAAAGAGTTGAACGGAACGAATCAGATTGCTCTCTCGGTAAGCACTCAATGGGCCAATGTGGCTTCCGTCGTGTACAACTCTAATAACAGCGTGTTGCCATTTGCAGACATAAACACTAGGTGGCAAGGTAACACCATTGAATTGGAAACGGACTGCCAGTTCAGTCAAAGACGAAGTTGTACAAGTATTGATGTTGGTTATTGGCTCAGAGAAAGGCCAACATTTGCAAAGACCATTGAGGGATGTTTACTCTTCTCACTTCGCTGGCCAACCAACCATTGTTTGCGTCCCATCCCAGAACAGTTCCAGAAGCCTCAGTCTAAAGCTTTCTCGTAAATGTAGGGAGACGGATGTGATTCCATTCCTTTCCATTGTTAGCCCTCTGATCATGAAGAGTACATTTCTTTGTTGGACTGTAAAGAGTCAGCCAATTGCTGCCACTCTTTCACTGCTCCTGGTGAAGCAAAACTCCTACAAGTCACTCCCCCCCCCCCCAACCGAATCCCTGCATTCCCTGATCCTTCAGTTAAAGTAGCTGAAATCCTGGTTTCCTGGACAATGAACTAGGGCTTTTCTCTTTTTTTGGAGCAAAGGAGGATGAGGAGTGAGTTGGTAGTGGTATATAAGATGACAGGGGGCACAGACAGTGCTTTTTTCCCAGGGTGACAATGGCTAATAGGAGAGGACATAATTTTAAGGTTAGAGGAAGGTATAGGGAACGTGTCAGACGCAGGCTTTTTATAGAGAGGGGTAAGTAGATGGAACATACATGTCGAGGCAGGTGCATTCAAGACAATTTAAGAGACGAACAGGTTGATGAAAGGAAAATGGAGGGGCTACGTGGAAGAAGTGTGAGATTGATCTTGGAATGGGTTAAAAGGTCGACACAACATTGTGCACCAAAAAACCTGAGCTGTGCTGTACTGTTACCTGTCCCTCTGCACATTGTCGAAAGCTAAACAAAGGTTAAATAACTAAATCAGATCATATTGGAAATTGACATTCAAGTTATCCAACATGTAGATTTCTGTATCAGTCCAAATGTATCCGTGGTGGAGTATTGTAGAACTGAGCATGTTCTACTCCCCTCAAATGAAAGAGGCTGATGCCAAGACAGAAAAAACCTCTCTGAGCAGAACAGTTGTGAACCTTGCCAGAACTAGCTGATGATTACCGAAGTTTACTGCTGGTTTGGAAGCAGATCCATAGGGATTGCTGGGCACAGCTTCTCCCCACCAGTTAGTTATTGTAAGTGCTGGAGATGGTTAAAATATTCTCACCAACATGAGTGTAGTAACAGCTTCAGGGTGTAGACGTAGGTCTGGTTCAACCTCTGAGTAGGAGGCTGGGCAGGAAGAGTCTGGGTGGGGGGAGTGATTGTCTAGACATGGGTCATCTGTGCAGGAGGTACCTAGATGGAGAGAATCTGTACAAAAGGGTCAATCACAAACATGAAAAAGTCTGCAGATGCTGGAAATCCAAAGCAACTCCCACAAGAAGCTGCAGGAACTCATCGGGTCAGGCAGTATCAATGGAAAAGAGTAAACAGCCGACGTTTCGGGCCAAGACCCTTCATCGGGGGGAGATGCCGGAGTAAAAAGGTGGGGTGAAGGGAAAGAGATTAGCTGGATGGTGGTTGGTGAAGGTAGGTGGGTGGGAGAAGAAAGAATCTGATAGGAGAGGAGAGTGGACAATAAGAAGGAGGAGGGGAGAGTGAAAGGTCAGAGTGGGGAATAGAGGAAGGTAGTGAATGGGCAGGAGTAGTAATTGGGCCGTTTGCAGGGATAAGTGCCGGGAGGGAGATCAGTGGGCAGGGACGAATGGACAAGGGAATCATGAAGGGAGCGATCCCCGCGGAAAACGAAAGGAGGAGGGAGGTAAAGATATGCTTAGTGGTAGAATCCCTTTGAAGAAGTTGTGGAGGCTGATGGGGTGGTGGGTCAGGACAAGAGGAACTCCTACAGTGGCAGGTGAGCACGGATGCACAGAAAATGGAGGAGATGCGGCTGAGGACAGCATTAATAGAAGGAGGGAAACCCCGCTCTTTAATGAAGGAGGACATTTCAGATGTCCTGGAACGGAAGTCGCATCCTGGGAACAGATGCGGCGGAGGCAAAGGGACTGAGAAAAGGGAATTGCATTTTGACAGGAGATAGGGTTGGAAGAGGTATAGTCAAAATAACCATGAGAGTCGGTAGGGTTATAAAAGATGTCAGTTGACAGTTTGTCTTCAGAGATGGAGGCAGAGAGATCGAGAAAGGGGAGGGGGTGAGATGGACAAAGTGAATTTAAGGGCAGTTAGAATCAGAATCAGGTTTATTATCACCAGCATGTGTTGTGAAATTTGTTAAGTTAGCAGCAGCAGTTCAATGCAAGACGTAACATAGAAGAAAAAAAATAAGTAAATCAATTACTGTATATGTATATTAAATAGATTAAAAATCACGCAAAAAACAGAAATAATATATATTTAAAAAGCAAAGTTGTGTTCAAGGGTTCAATATCCAATTAGGAATCAGATGGCAGAGGGGAAGAAGCTGTTCCTGATTCATTGAGTGTGTGCCTTCAGGCTTCTGTACATCCTACCTGATGGTAACAGTGAGAAAAGGGCATGCCCTGGGTTCTGGAGGTCCTTATAATGGGTGCTGCCTTTCTGAGACACCGCTCCCTGAAGATGTCCTGGGTACTTTGTAGGCTTGTACCTAAGGTGGAGCTAACTAAATTTACAACCCTCTGCAACTTCTTTCGGTCTTGTGCAGTAGTCCCCCCATACCAGACAGTGATGCAGCCTGTCAGAATACTCTCCACGGTACATCTATAGAAGTTTTTGAGTGTCTTTGTTGACATATCAAATCTCTTCAAACTCCTAATGAAGTACAGTCACTGTCTTGCCTTCTTTATAACTGCATCGATATGTTGGGACTAGGTTAGATCCTCAAAGACCTTGACACCCAGGGACTTGAAACTGCTCACTCTCTCCACATCTGATCCTTCTACGAGTTAGTGTCCAAAAGAGTGTGTACTGCTGGGATTTTACTGAGCAGTAGTCTAAATGGCAGGAGAATGTCTGGGCAGGGAAGGCTGGACGGGAAGACAGATATGTGAAAATCTTTTGTGTTGTTAAGTAAGTTATCAGTGCTGGCACTGGAGACCCTTCTTCCATCAACTTTATGCCAATTCTTTTCAGAGTAATCCCATCAGTGCCCACTCCCCTGCTCATACGCTCTCTCTGCAACTTCCCCAAAGCCATCGGAGCTGAAGAGTTTGGCGAAGTTCAGAAACAGGGCGAGTCTGTGGGGAGAAGGGGGAGTTGGAGTGACAGAGGTTTGGGCAGGTGGCTTCTATCTTTCTGGGGGTCTGGGCCGGTAAGTTTGAATGGGGGGGCCGGGGGGGGGGGAACTCCCCAGAAAGTTGTAGTTGTCTAGGATTCGCTGTATGGAGGAGCGATGGAAACTGAGTCAATCAGGACCTTGGGAAGGGGAACTGTAATAACTTGCAGGGCTACAAAGAACAATTGGGAGAATGGGGCCCGATGAGGTTGTATGTGAATAATTAACATAGAGCTGATGGGGATTCCACTGACCTGGAGTGGCTGTGTGCGCAATGTGGCTCAGAGGCTCAGAATCCTGTGGCGAGTAACTCACCTCCTAACACCCCAAACACTGTCCACCGTCTACAAGGCTCGAGGAGCACTCTACATGCCTGGATGGGTGCAGCTTCAACAACGTTCAATAAGTCCAGCACCTTAGCAGCCCAATTAATAGATACCCCATCCCCAATAATTCACTCACCCCACCACTGGTGCTCAATTTGACGCACCTACATGATGCACTGCAGGAACTCACCAAGGGTCCTTGGACAACACTATCAGACTATAAGATAAAGGAGCAGAATTCGGCCATTTGGCCCATATAGCCTGCTCCGCCATTTCATCATGGCTGTTCCAATTTTCCTCTCAGCCCCAATCTCCTGCCTTCTCCCTGTATCCTTTCATGCCCCAAACAATCAAGAATCTATCAACCTCTGCCCTAAATGTACATGGAGTTGCCTCTACAGCTGCTTATGGCAAAGAATTTCACAGATTCACCACTCTCTGTCTAAAGAAATTCCTCCTCATCTCCATTTCAAAAGGACGCCCCTCTATTCTGAGACTGTGTCCTCTGGTCTTAGACCCTCCCACCATAGGAAACATCCTCTCTGCATCCACTCTATCAAGGCCTTTCATGATCCAATAGCTTTCAGTGAAGTCACCCCTCATTCTTTTGAATTTTGGTGAATACAGGACGAGAACCATCAAGTGCTCTTCATATACCAAGCCATCCAATCCTGGAATCATTTTTGTGAAGCTCCTTTGAACCCTCTCCAGTTTCAACACATCCTTTTTAAGATAAGGGGCCCAAGACTGCTCACAATACTCCAATTGAAGCCTCACCAGTGCTTTATAAAATCTCAACATTACATCCTGGTTTTCATATTCTTGTCCTCTTGAAGAGAATGCTAACATTGCATTTGCCTTGTTAGCCTTGCCTTGTCACCACAGACTCAACCTGAAAATTAACCTTTAGGAAATCCTGCACAAGGACTCCCAAATCCCTTTGCACCTCAGTTTTTTTGTATTTTCTCTCCATTTAGAAAACAGTCAACCATTTCAATTCTTCTACCAAAGTGCATGACCATACACTTCCTGACACTGTATTCATCCGCCACTTCTTTGCCCCATTCTCCTAATCTGTCCAAGTCCTTCTTTAGCCTTTCTACTTCCTCAAAACTACCTGCTCATCCACCCATCTTCATATCATCTGCAAACTTTGCAAAAAAGCCTTCAATTCCATGATCCAAATCATTGACATATATGTAAAAAGAATCAGTCCCAACACAAACCCCTGAGAAACACCACTAGTCACCAGCAGCCAACCAGAAAAGGCTTCTTTGATTCCAGCTCTTTGCCTTCTGCCAATCAGCCACTGCTTTATCCATGCTAGAATCTTTCCTGTAATACCATGGGCTCATAGCTTGTTAAGCAGCCTCGTGTGTGGCTTCTTGACAAAGGCCTTCTGAAAATCCAAGTACACAACATCAACCAATTCTCTTTTGTCTATCCTGCTTGTTACTTCTTCAAGCAATTTCAACAGATTTGTCAAGCAACCTTTTGCCTTGAGGAAGCCATGCTGAGCATGACCTATTTAATCATGTACCCTGAAACCACAGGCTTAACAATTGACTCCAACATTTTCAACCACTGACATCAGACTAACTGGCCTATACTGTCCTTTCCTCTGCCTCTCCCTCTCTCCTTAAAGAATGGAGTGACATCTGGAATTTTCTTGAAAGATCATTGCTAATGCCTCCACGATCTCTTCAGCTACCTCTTTCAGAACCTTGTGGTGTACACCGTCTGGTCCCGGTGACTTATCTACCTTCAGATCTTTCAGTTTCCCAAGAAACTTCTTGCTAGTAATGGTAACTTCACAAACTTCATGACCCCTGACACCTGGAACTTACACCATACTGCTAGTGTCTTCCACAGTGAAAACTGATGCAAAATACTTATTCAGTTCATCCGCCATTTCCTTGTCCCTCATTAATACCTCTTCAGCATCATTTTCCAGTGATCTGATATCCACCCTCACCACTCTTTTACACTTTACGTATCTGAAGAAACTTTTGGTATCCTCTTTAATATTATTGGCTATTTTACTTTCATATTCCAATAGAAGCTGTCTTCTATTGGTTTTTAAAAGCTTCCCAATCCTCTAATTTCCCATTAATTTTTGCTCTATTATATGCCCTCTCTTTGGCTCTTATGCTTGTTTGTCTTCTCTTGTTACTCGCGGTTGTGTCATCCTTTTGTTAGCATACTTCTTCCTCTTTCGGATGTATACACCCCGTGCCTTCCGACTTGTTTCCAAAAATTCCAGCCATTGCTGCTCTGCCATCATCCCTGCCAGTGTTCTTTTCCAATCAATTCTGGCCAACTCTTCCCTCATGCCTCTGTAATTCCCTTTACTCCACTGTAATACTGATACATCTGACTTCAGCTTCTCCTTCTCAAATTACAGGTGTATTCGATCATATTATGATCACTTGCCCCTCGGGGTTATTTTACCTTAAGCTTTCTAATCAATTCTGGTTCTTTGCACAACACCCAATCCAGAATAGCTGATCCCCTAGTGGACTCAACTGCGAGCTGTTCTACAAAGCCTTCTCGTAGACTTTCTACAAATTCCCCCTCCTGGAATCCAGTACCAACCTGAATTTCCCAATCTACCTGCATATTGAAATCCCCCATGATTATTGTAACATTGCCCTTGTGGCATGCATTTTCTATCTCTTTTTGTAATTTGTAGACCACATCCTTGATACTGTTTGGTGGAGGGGGTGAGGGTCTGTATACAACTCCCATCAGAGTCTTTTTACCTTTGCAGTTCCTTAGCTCTACCCACAATGTTTCAACACCTTTTGACCCTATGTCCCCGCTTTCTAACGATTTGATTTCAGTTTTTACCAACAGAGCAATTCCACCCCCTCTGCCTTCAGCCCGTCCTTTTGATGCAATGTGTATCCTTGGACATTAAGTTTCCAGCTGTAATATTGCCATGATTCAGTGATGCTTACAACATCATACCTGCCGATCTGCAACTGTACTACAAGTTCATCGACCTTATTCCACATACTGCGCGCATTCAAATATAACACCTTCAGTCCTGTATTCACCCTTTTGAATTTTATCCACCTTTTACATTGCAACTTCATCCTGTTGACTACAATTTTGCCCTATCAACAGCCTCTCCTCGCTACACAGCTATCACACCATTATCCGCCTTTCCTACGATACTTCTGCTGCTCAGGACACTGGTCACACCATGCTCAACCTTCTGATTCCTAACTCTGTTTGAGGTCTTACCAACATCTGTCTCCACAACCTCTCCACTAACTGTTCAGGCACTCTGGTTCCCATTCCCCTGCAACTCTAGTTTAAACTCCACCGTGCAGCATTAACAAACCTTCCCACTAGGATATCAGTTCCCCTCCAATTCAGGGTCAAACCATCCCGTCTGTACAGGTCCCACCTTTCCTGGAAGAGAGCCAAATGATCCAAAAATCTTATGCCTTCCCTCCTAACCAACTCCTTCGCTACATATTAAAGTATATAACCTTCCTGGTTCTGGCCTCACTAGCTTGTGGCACGAGTAGCAACCCTGATCACAACCCTGGCGGTCCTGTCCTTTAATTTGGCACCTAACTCCCTGAAGTCCCTATGCAGAACCTCATCACTTGTCCTATCCATGCCATCGATACCTACAAGGACCACAACTTCCCACTGTGCACCCTCCCACTTAAGGATGACTAGGACTCGATCTCAGAAATCCCCGACCCTGGCACCCGGGAGGCAACATACCATCCGGGATTCTCGTTCTTGCCCACAGAACCTCCTGTCCATTCCCCTAACAAATCCCCTATCACCTCAGTGTGCCTGTTCTTCCCCTTTCCCTTCTGAGTCACAGAGGCAGACTCCGTGCCAGAGATCTGACCACTGTAACTTTCCTCTGTTGGCTCAACAAACCCTACCGCCCGCCTCAACAGTATCCACAGTTGTATACCTGTTGTTGAGGAGGATGGCCACAGGGGTACTTTGCACTGCCTCCTTAATTCCTTTCTCCCTTCTGACTGTCACCCAGTTTCCTGTGCCCCGCACCTTGGGTAAAACTACCTCTTTATATGTCCTATCCATTACCTCCTCAGCCTCCCGAGTGATCCGGATTCATCCAGTTCCAGCTCCAACTCCTGAACGCTGATTGTTAGAAGCTGCAGCTGGATGCACTCCTCACAGTTGTAGTCGTCAGGGACACTGGATGTCTCCCTGCCCTCCCACGTTTCACAAGAGGAACATTCAACTATCCTGCCTGGCATCTCTACTGCACTAGCTGAGCAGATATAGAGAAGGGAAGGAAAAAAAAACTTCACCTAGAGCTTTTTTTTACTTTCTTTGACTGAAGCCTTGAGAAGCTAAAACCTCAAGATGATCCTTCTGACTCTGTCCACGCAGACAACGACTGCTGCGATGCTGGCCGCTGCACTTGCCACTGCCTGCCTTTAAATTGCTCTTGCTAATCAATCCCAAACACTGATGGGTCACTGGTCAAAGCTCTTCTTCGTAAATTGCTGCAAAGCTCTGCCTTTAGAATCTCGATCTCCGTCCTGATTAAAAGGTAGCTCTAACACACTCCTTGCCATTTGATTGTCACCTTTCCAACCTTTCCAAATCTTTCCGTAAGATTGTCACCTTACCAGATGGAAGGAGGGCAGCCGAAGTGTGGAAGACACCACCTCCTGGAAGATGCACCCTGACGTGGAAATATGTGTTACGCTATTACAGCACCTGTGACCTGCCGTTGTCTGTAAGGAGTTTATACGTTCTCCCCGTGACCGGGTGGGTTTCCCCTGGGTGCTTCAGTTTCCTCCCACAGTCCAAAGATGTGCCGCTTAATAGATTAATTGGTCACATGGAAGCAATTGGGTGGCGCGGCCTTGTTGGGTTGTAAGAGCTTGTTACTCCAAATAAAATAAAATCTGAAAAAATAGTACTATTCCTTCACCATCACCGGGTCAAAATCCTGGAACCTCCTCCCTAATAACACCGTGGGTCTACCCACAGTTTAGGGACAGCAACAGTTCAAGAAGTCAGGTCATCACCAACTTTTCTTGGCTACCTAGGGATCGGCAATGAAATGGTGGCTCGGCCGGCAAAGCCCACATTCCGAATTTCTGGCAGCAATTTGGAAGACACAGGGTAGGTACATCCCAATGATGGAGGAGCATTCTAAAGGGAGGATAGGGCAGCCATGGCTGATAAGGGAAGTCAAAGGTAGCATAAAAACAAAAAGAGAGTATATCATAGAGCAAAAATTATTGGGGATTGGGAAGCTTTTAAAAACCGATAGAAGACAACTGAAAAACCATAGAGAGAAAAGATGGAATATGAAGCCAATAATATAAAAGAGGATTCAAAATATATAAAGACTAAATGAGAGACGAGAGTGGATATCAGACCACTGGAAAATGATACTAGAGAAATAGTAATGGGGGACAAAGAATTTTGCGTCAGTTTTCACTGTGGAAGACACTAGCAGAATGCCTGAAATATGAGCAGGTCAAGGGGCAGAAGTTAGTGTCATTGCTATCACTAAAGAGAAGCTGCTTGGAAAGCTGAAAAGTCTGAAGGTAGGTAAGTCACTTGGACCAGATGGACTTCACCCCGGGGTTCTTCAAGATGTAGCTGAGGAGATTGTGGAGGCATTAGTAATGATCTTCCAAGAATCACTGGATTCTGGAGAGGTTCCAGGGGATTGGAAAGTTGCAAACATCACTCTGCTTCTTAAGAAGGGAGAAAGGTAGAAGAAAGGAAATTATGGACCAGTTAGCCTGACTTCAGAAAGATGTTGGAGTCTATTATTAAGAATAAGATTTCAGGGTACTTGGAGGCACATGACAAGATAGGTCAAAGTCAGCTTGATTGCCTTAAGGGAAAACCTTATCTGGAAAATCTGTTGGAATTCTTTGAGGAAATATAAGACAGGATAGATAAAAGAGAATCAGTGGATGTTGTTTAATTCAATTTTCAGAAGGTCTTTGACAAGGTCCCACACATGAGACTGCTTAACAAGAGCCTGCAGTTTACAAGAAAGGTACTAACACGGATAGAAGATTGGCTGACTGGCAGGAGTCAAAGTGTTGCATTAGGGGGGCCTTTTCTTGGCTGTTGGTGACTAGTGGAATTGAAGTGACAGATAGAATATAGTGTAGGGAAGTGTGTGGCTGTGCACTTTGATAGAAAGAATAAAAGTGTGGGCTATTTTCCAAATGGGGAGAAAATTCAAAAATCAGAGGTACATAGGGACTTGGGAATCCTTGTGCAAGATTCCCTAAAGGGTAACTTGCGGGTTGAGTCAGTGGTGAGGAAGGCATTTATTTCAAGAGGACCAGAATACAAAAGCAAGGATGTAATGTTAGGCTTTATGAGGTGTTGTTCTGACTGCACTTGGAGTATTGTGAGTTATTTTGTACATCTTATCTAAGAAAAAATTGGAGAGGTCTCCAGAGGGGTTCATGAGAATGATTCCAGGAATGAAAGGGTTAATTATGAGGCGTGTTTGATGGTTCTGGGCCTGTACTTGCTGGAGTTTAGAAGAATGGGGTGGGGATCGCATTGAAACCTATCAAATATGTAAAGGCTTCGATAGAGAAGATGTGGAGAGGATGTTTCCTGTAGTGTGGGAGCCCAGGACCAGATGGCACAGCCTCAGAATAGAGGGGCATCCATCTAGAACAGAGGGTGGTGAATCTGTGGAATTCATTGCCACAGACGGCTGTGCAGGCCAAATCATTGGATATATTTAAGGCAGAAGTTGATAGGTTCTTGATTACTCAGGGCATCAAAGGTTACAGGGAGAAGGCAGGATAATGGGGTTGAGAGGGCCAGTAAATCGCACATGAGGGATATCAGAGAGGGATAATGAATTATTCATGATAAAATCGTGGGAAAGACTCAATGGACCAATTCTGCTCCTGTGTCTTATGATCTAATACCAAAAAAAGATCTCCTGTTCCTTGGACTAAAAATCTAAAGACCAGTGTTCAACTTCTGGTCTCTAACTTCTATTCTATTTTTCATAAATTCTATTATATTTGCTTATTTTCCTGTAAATGCCTGCAAGAACATGAATCTCAAGGTAGTATAAGGTGGTACTTAGATAACAAATTTACTTCGAACTTTGAACATTGAGCTCCACCACAACAGCTGTGGAAATTGAATTCAGTTAAAACAACTTCAGATCTTTTTTATTAAAAGGAACTGGTCATCAATGATGTTATTCACAAAAGTCCAGTTTTCTTGAAAAAAGAACATCTGGCTGTTTACCGTCTTAAAGGAGGAGAAATCTGTCAACTTCAACTGCCCCACATGTGACTCCAGACCCCAGAATAACAGGCCTGGCCAGTTATGCCCTTTACTGCAATTAGGGACACCCTCCATCCTGAAAAAGAATAAGTAAACTCACCAAAAACAGTCAGCAAACTCAATGACAGAATCGGCCAGTTTATAAAGTTGCAACTTTATAAAACTCTGGTTAGGCCATATCTGGAGTATTGCATACAGCTCTGCTTGCCTCACTATAGGAAGGATGTTGAGGCTTTGGAGAGGGTGCAGAAGAGGTTTACCAGGATGCTGCCTGGTTTAGCAGGCACATGCTATCATTAGAGGCTGGATAATCTTGGGTTGTTTTATCTGGAGTTTCTGAAGGAGGTTTACAAGATTATGAGAGGCATAGATAGAGGAGACAGGGAGTATCTGTTTCCCAGGGTTGAAATACCAGAGGGCATGCATTGAAGGTGAGAGGGGGTAGGTTCAAAGGGGATGTGAGGGGTAAGATTTTCACTCAGAGAATCGTGGATGCCTTGAATGTGCTGCCTGGTATGGTGGTAGTGGCAAATACATTAGAAGCTTTTAAGAGACATTTGGATAGGTAGATGGATATAAGGAAGATGGAGAGATATGGACATGTAGGAGGGATCGGTGTTTGGGTGCTTTTGATTTGCTTTTTAGCCGGCTTGGTACAACATTGTTGGTGAATGGCCTGTTCTTGTGCTGTACTATTCTATGGTCCATGTTCTAAATAGGGGGGAGAGAAGAATACATGATAAATAAGATCGTAGGTATCATCCATGGTAAAATGGCTCCCAGTGGGAAAGGGTAAGGTGATACACCTGTCTTCTGGAAAATTGTGACAGGAATTAAATAAAGACCATAAGACATAGGAGCAGACTTAGGCCATTCAGCCCATCAAGCCTGCTCTGCTATTCATCATAGCTGATCCTGGATCCCACTCAACCCTATACACCTTGCCATATCCTTTGATGCCCTGACCGATCAGGAAACTATCAACTCCTGCCTTAAATATACCCACGGACTTGGCCTCCAGTGCAGTCTGTGGCAGAGCACTCCACAGATTCACTACTCTGGCTAAAAGAAATACTCTTTACCTCTGTTCTAAAAGGTTATCCCTCAACTTTGAGTCTTCACTGCCCTCTAGTTCTGGATACCTGCACCACAGGAAACATCCTCTCCATATTAACCTTTTCTAGTCCCTTCAACTTTCAGTAGGTTTCAACGAGATCCCCTGCATTCTTCTAAATGAATGAGTGGTTGTGTAGACTAAGGCAAATATTATTGCAGTGGGGAATGAGGATGTAGGTGAGGCAGATTCCATAGAGAACCTCATACAAATGCTGATTCACCACCAAAAATACATGTCTAAATAGCACAGGTATCTCCCCCTCCCCCTTATTTCTACGCAGAGGGGTTTAAACCAGTGGCACACCCTTACTTTCCACAGAAGAAATTCAGTAATACACCCTAGCACCAGGTCTAACTCTACCCTGTTACCATTCTAGATCTGGCACCACCTACGGATCCCCTAAGGTGAATCCACCCCGGGATTTCATTCCAGCCTTTATTGGAAAGCCGCTTCAACAACGAGGAAACTGAGTTGAGATAAACGCCATTCAGGGGCTGTAGTTCCGGAAACTGATAATTACGGTTGCTCCGCGGCCTTTTAACCATGTAATTACCTTGTTTTCTTTGGCAAACAGACACTTTGAATCAGTGCACACAGAGTGCGAGGCGTGCAGTTTAATTCCAGTTCAGTGAGCATGACAACGTGAGCAGCTTCTGACACTGCGTTGGCTAGTGGGCAGCACCTCCGTATAAACTCCCAGCATTTTAAGTTCAAAGTAAATTTATTATCAGGGTTCGTACAAGTCACAAAATACTACCTTGAGATTCAAAGCTGAAGAAAGTTGTAAACTCTGTCAGCTGCATTATGAGCACTGGCCTCCCCGACATCCAGGACACCTTCAAAGGTCAGTGGCAAAAGGTGGCATCCATCATAAAGGACCCCCATCACCCAGGACATGCCCTCTTCTCATTACTACCATCCAGGAGGTATGAGACACTCACTCAATGTTTCAGGAACAGCTTCTTCCCCGCCACCATCAGATTGCTGAATGGACAATAAACCCTTGAACAATACTTTAGTATTTTAGCAACACACATCAAAGTTGCTGGTGAACACAGCAGGCCAGGCAGTGTCTCTAGGAAGAGGTACAGTTGACGTTTCGGGCCAAGACCCTTCGTCAGGACTAACTGAAGGAAGAGTTAGTAAGAGATTTGAAAGTGGGAGGGGGAGGGGGAGATCCAAAATGATAGGAGAAGACAGGAGGGGGAGGGATGGAGCCAAGAGCTGGACAGGTGATTGGCAAAGGGGATATGAGAGGATCATGGGACAGGAGGTCCGGGGAGGAGGAAAAGGGGGAGGGGAGAAAAACCCAGAGGATGGGCAAGGGGTATAGTCAGAGGGACAGAGGGAGAAAAAAGAGAGAGAGAGAAAGAATGTGTGTATATAAATAAATAACAGATCACATCTCTTACTGGCTCTTCCTTCAGTTAGTCCTGACGAAGGGTCTCGGCCCGAAACGTCGACTGTACCTCTTCCTAGAGATGCTGCCTGGCCTGCTGCGTTCACCAGCAACTTTGATGTGTTGCTTGAATTTCCAGCATCTGCAGAATTCCTCGTGATTTCTTTAGTATTTTACCTCTCTTTTTGCACTACTCATTTAATTTAAATTTACTTCATTTATATATACTTCTTATTGTAATTTACACTTTAAAGTATTATATATTGCAATTTTTTTTTCGCTCCGAAGTCCGGCATCAACGCTGGACTCCGGAGTGAAGGTTTCTGAGTTCGATTCCAAGTCCGGCCACCCCCCGAGCACGCTTTCCATCTGTGCCGGGTTGAGTGTCGAGCTAGCCACTCGGCCTCATAAAAAAAAAGGTTTGAGTCAGGAATATTCATATCGTGACCCGGTTAATCCGAAAGGAGACCAATCCTGACACCACGCACCAGACAAGGATGGATGACTGTCTGGTGCGACACACTAAAAGAAAATGTATTGCAGTTTACTGCTGCCACATAACAACCAATTTCACGACATATGCCAGTGATATTAAACCTGATTCTGATTTTCTTGCAGGCCTTCATTGTAGAACAAAGAAATACAATGGAAACTATTTTTAAAGAGCTACCCACAAAGACTGACAAGCACGCAATGTGCAAAAAGTCAAAGTGTGCAATACAATTGCAACAGAGTGATGGATTGATAAATAATACTGAGAACGCAAGTGCAGAGTCTTTGAAGGCAAGTTCAGTAAAGGTTGTGTTCAGTCATCAGTTCAGTGTTGTGGTGAATGAAGTTATCCACGCTAGTTCAGGAGCATGTTGGCTGAGGGAGAATAACTGTTCCTGAGCCTGGTGGCGTAGGACCTAGGTTCCTGTACCTTCTTCCTGATGGCAGCGGTAGAGAGCATGGCCTGGATGGTGGGGGTTCGTTGATGATTGATGCTGCTTCCTTGTGGCCGCACTCCTTGTAGATATGCACAAAGTTGGGGATGGCTTTTCCTGTGATGGACTGGGCTGCATCAACCACATTTCTTAGCTTTTGTGGGGGGGGGGTGGCTTCAGGGTTCTAACCTTTTAACTTCTTTGGGGTACTCCTCTGTTTTCGTGGATGTTTGCGAAGAAAACAAATTTCAGGTTGTATATTGTATACATTTCTCTGACATTAAGTGAAACCTTTTTCTGCTCTTGGGCATTGGTGTTTTCAATGGAGAATGGCCAATAACACACAGCCCATGCAGTAGTGTCTTTGTATATAACAGATAGAGTCATAGAAACAGGCCCTTTGGCCCATCTAGTCCATGCCAAAACCATTTAAACTGTGTACTCCCAATGACCTGCACTGGGATCATGGCCCTCCATATCCCTACCATCCATGTACCTATCCAAAATTTGCTTAAGCATTGAAATTGAACTCACGTGCACCACTTGTGCTGGCAGCCCATTCCACACTCTCACAACCCTGTGAGTGAAGAAGTTTCCCCTCATGTTCCCCTTAAACTTTTCACCTTTCACCCTTAAGCCATGACCTCAGGCTATAGTCCCACCCAACCTCAATGGAAAAAGCCTTCTTGCATTTACCCTATCTATGCCCCTCATAATTTTGTACACCTCTATCAAATCTCCCCTCAATCTTCTACATTCTAAGGAATACAGTCCTAACCTATTCAATCTTTTCTTCTAACTCAGGTCCTCCAGACCCGGCAACATCCTTGTAAAATTTCTCAGCACTATTTCAACTCTGTTTACATCTTTCCTGTAGGTAGATGACGAGAACTGTACACAATGCCTCTAATTCCCACCCTGCCCTCAAATTTAGCTGGTCCATTTCCAACACCTCCCTCCCCTTTCTTGATCTCCCAGTCTCTATCTCTGGAGACAGTTTATCTACTGATCCCTTTTATAAACCCATGGATTATCACAACAACCTGGACTATACTTCTTCCCACCCTGTTACTTGCGAAAACGCCATCCCCTTCCCTCAGTTCCTCCGTCTCCACTGCATCTGCTCTCAGGATGAGGCTTTTCATTCCAGAACTAATGAAATGTCCTTCTTCTTCAAAGAAAGGGGGCTTTCCTTCCTCCCATATTAATGCTGCCCTCATCTGCATTTCTTCCATTTTGCACATGTCTGCTATCACCCCATCTTCCTGCTACCCCACCAGGGATAGGGTTCTTGTCCTCTTGTCCTCTTGTCCACACCTACCACTCCAGCAGCCTCTGTGTCCGGCATATAAATCTCTGTCACCACCAAGCACATCTTTCCCCAAACCCCACCAGCCCCCACTTTCACCCTTCCCCACTGATCTCCCTTCTGGTAATTATCCTTGCAATTGGAACAAGTGCCATATCTGCCCCTACATCTCGTTCCCCACTCCTTTTTGATACTTCACCTGTGATTCTCTTGGGGTCACCTTCTGTATCCATTGCTCCTGGTGTAGCCTCCTGTATCTTGGTGAGACCCAAAATAGATTGGGAGAGCACCTACACTTCACCTGCCAGAAAAGGTGGGATCAACTGGTGGTTTCAATTCTACTTCCCATTCCCATTCCGACATGTCTGTCCATGACCTCCTCTACTGCTATGAAGAGGCCACACTCAGGTTGGAGGAACAACCCCTTATATTCCATCTGGATAGCCTCCAACCTGATGGTATGCATGTCAATTTTTCAAACTTCTGGCAATTTCACCCCCCCTTCACCATTCCCATTTCTGTTTCCCTCTCTCAGCTTATCTCCTTACCTACCCATCATCTCCCTCTGGTGATCCTCCATCTTCCCTTTCTTCCATGGTCTTCCGTCCTTTCCTATCAGATTCCCCCTTAGCTAGCTCCTTACCTCTTTCCCCTATCGACTTCCCAGTTCTTTTCTTCACCATTCCCCCTCTCCCGGTTTCACCTATCATCTACCACCTTGTACTTCTTCCTCCCCTCCCCCCACCTTCTTGCTCTAACTTCGCATCTTTTTTTCTAGTCCTGATGAAGGGTCTCCACCCAAAAGGGCGACTGTACTCTTTTCCATAGATGTTGCCTGACCTGCTGAGTTCCTCCAGCATTTTGTGTGTGTTGTATAATACTCCAAATTAGGCCTCACCAATGTCTTATACAACTTCAACATAACAATCCATCTTCTGTACTAAATACATTGATTTATGAAGGCCAATGTGACAAAGCTTTCTACACTATCTTATCTACCTGCAACACCATTTTCAATGAATTAGGAATCCGTATTCCCAGATCCTTCTGTTCTACCACATTCCTCAGTGCCCTGCCATTCACCATGTAAGACCTACCCCAGTTGGTCCTACCAAAGTGCAACACCTTACAATTGTATGCATTAAATTCCATCTGCCATTTTTCAGCCCATTTTTCCAGCTGATGCAGATCCGTCTGCAAGTTATGACAGCCTTCCTTACTGTCCACTACACCCCCACCCCACCCCCCCCCACCCCAGTCTTGGTGTCATCCGCAAACTTGCTGATCTAGTTAACACATCATCATCCAGATCATTGATATAGATGACAAACAACAAAGGACCCAGCGCCGATCTCCGCACACTAAGATCCCACAAAAAAACACTTTAGAATTGACTGCATCATCAGTTTTCTTTTCACAATTTGCATTGGCTTATTGCTATTGACTGGCCCCAGCCCTGAGAATGGATTGGGGTCAGTGAGGAACAGGTTTATATGGGGAGAGGGTTGGGTTAGATGTAGATCAATAATAAACCAATTTACAATTGCAATTCCAAATTCGTTCCAGAACTGGTCGAGGTCAGCACGGCTTTATGAAAGGGGCCACGTATTTGACCAATGTACTGGAATTTTCAGGAGGTTACTAATGGAGTGAATGGAGGTATGACCACAGCTAGTTCACATGTATTAGGGGTGATGTACTGGTGTGTATCAATCACCGATTGTGTGATACACAGCAAAGAGTATGATCCATTAGTACATTAGTTATTTTCCAAGTGGCAGGCAGTGACCGGGGGTGGCGGGTGAGGGTAGTGTGCACTTCATTGTTTTGTCTCCAGCTCATTCACAGGAGAGGCACTGGTCATTTCATTAGGTATACCTGTACACCTGCTCATTAATGGAATTATTTAATCAACCAATCATGTGGCAGCAACTCAATGCATAAAAGCATACTGACATGGTCAACAGGTTCAGTTGTTGTACAGTCCAAACATCAGAATGGGGAAGAATTGTGATCTAAGTGATTTTGACCATGGAATCATTAGTGGTGTCAGACAGGGTGGTTTGAGTATCTCAGAAGCTGGTGATCTACTGGGATTTTCATGCAGAACCATCTTCAAAGAGAGGCCCAAAAAACAAAAAAACATCCAGTGTGTGACAGTCCTGTGGGTAAAATGCCTTGTTAATGAGAATGGTTAGACTGGTTCAAACAGACGGGAAGGTGACGATAACTCAAGTAACCATGCTTTACAACAGTGGTGTGCAGAACAGCATCTGTGAATGCACAACATGTTGAACTTGAAGTGGATGGGCTACAGCAGGAGAAGACCATGAGAATGCACTCAGTGGCCTTTTTATTAGATACAGGAGGTTCCTAATAAAGTGGCCACTGAGTCTATATATTAGTGAAACTGGAATTGGAATTTTGGTCGGCTGGTGGTGTGGTGTCAGCACTGGACTTCGAGACTAAAGGTCCCCGGTTCAAATCCAACCAGTCCAGTCGGCTCCTTGCACGCTTTCCATCCGTACTTGGTTGAATGTCAAACTAGCAACTCGACTTCGTAAAAAAAACAGACAAATGCTAAGGCAACAGCAAAAATGCTGCCTAATGTGCCACAGAACAACAACAATTGGAATTAGTTTGTTAATTCCATTTCAGTTTCACACGAGGATTTGTGAGTCCTCATGCAGGATTCCCTATCAGTTAATTTACAGGTTGAATCGGTGGTGAGGAAGGCACATGGCTTTTATTTCAAGAGGACTAGAATATAAAAGCAAGGATGTAATGTTGAGGCCGTACAAGGCACTGGTGAGGCCTCACAGAGTATTGTGAGCAGTTTTGACTCCTTACTTAGGAAAGGATGTGCTGACATTGGAGAGGGCAGGTTCATGAGAATGATTCCGGGAATGAAAGGGTTATCATATGAGCAGCTATTGTAGGCTCTGGGCACGTACTTGCTGGAATTTATAATAATGAGGGGGTTCTCAGTGAAACCTATCAAATGTTGAAAGCCTAGACAGAGTGGATGTGAAGAGAATGTTCCCTTTGGAGGAGGACTCTAGGACCGGAGGGCACAGCCTCAAAATAGAGGGATGTGCATTTAGAACAGAGATGAGGAGGAATTTCTTTCATCAGAGGGTGGCGAATCTGTAGAATTCGTTGCCACAGGTGCCTGTGGAGGCCAAGTCATTGGTGCATTTAAAGCGTAGTTTGATAGGTTCATGATTAGTCAGGGCATGGAAGGCTGTGGGGAGAATGCGGGAGGATGGGGTTGAGAGGAGAAATGGATTGACCATAATTCAAGTAGTGGAGCAAATTCAATAGGCAGAATAGCCCATTTCTACTCCAATGTCTTATGGTCAGTAGAGTCACAGTCATAGAGCAGTACAGCACAGAAAATGGCCCTTTGGTCCATCTAGTACATGCGGAACTGTTATTCTACCTCGTCCCATCGATCTGCATCTGAACCATAGTGCTCCATACCCCTCCCATCTAAATACTTATCCAAACTTCTCTTAAATGTTGCAATTGAACCCACATCCACCACTTCCGCTGGCATTTGGTTCCACACTCGCTCCATCCTCTGAATGAAAAAGTTCCCCCTTAGGTTACCCTTAAACATTTCACCTTATATCACTAACATATGACCTCTAGTTCTAGTTTTATCCAACCTCAGTGGAAAAACAAATTGCTTGCATTAACCCTATCTATATCAGTACACCACATTGGTGACAACCTCAGTGTTAAAATTAGCCAAGTAATAAATGTTAATTTGAATGCCCACTTTAAAAGGGCAGCCCAGTGACGCAGTATACAGAGCTTAAGCAAGGATCTGGTCCTGCTGTAACTTGCCTATCATCTCAACAGGTCTACAGCAGATGCAATCTCACTGGCTCTCCACTTGGCCTTGTATCACCTGGACAACAGCAATACCTATGCCAGGCTGCTATTTATTGATTATAGCTCAGCGTTCAACACCATCATACCCTCAGTATGGGGTATGTATGGGGTGTCAGGGAGGGGTAGCACCTCTGGTGGGGGAACATGTTGCGTCCTTTTCAGTGTGGTTAGTCCACCTTTGGTCCCCACCTGGCACTCAGCTCTCACCTGTGGCTCCCCGTAGCTGTTTGCATGTGACAGCGGCCACACGCCAGGCAACGGCTTCGACAAGCCGGCTAAACCAGATGAGGGTAGCTGACGGGTCTCAAACTCTCGGTGAGATAGGGAGTTGTCTATCCCAGCACGTGAAGACAGATTCCAGCGGATTGAGTGGACGAGACCTATGGAAGGTCCAACGGTCCAGAAGGCAGTCTCTGCAAGCGTCGTGGAACGTGTAGAGCAGGACAAGACACAGAAGACGTCCTGGTCATCCACTGCGCCTAGTCCCATCTCCAGCCATCTAGACTCTGTCTTGCCACTGGATCCAGATGGGAATTGGGAAGAGAAAGTGAGGCTGACGCTGCGCAACTCTCCCTCACTTAAATCCAAATCACGTGCTAGTCTTGACACCATCATTATGGTGTCGGGGTCCTCATCGACGTCAATGATGGACGAACAACCAACCAACCTCAGTACTAATCAACAAGCTCCAAAGCCTGGGCCTCTGTAACTGGATCCTTGACTTTCTTAACAGGAGACCACAGTCAGTGCCAATCAGAAATAATGTGTCCTCCTCATTGACAATCAACACAGCTGCACCTCAAGGATGTGTGCTTAGCCCACTGCTCTACTCGCTCTACACCCATGACTGTGTGACTAGCCACAGCTCAAATGCTATCTGTAAATTGGCTGATGACACAACTATTGTTGGCAGAGTTTCAGATGGTGACGAGCAGGCATATGGGAGTGAGACAGATCGGCTGGTTGAGTGATGTCACAACAACAACCTTGCACTCAACATCAGCATGAACCAAGGAATTGATAGTGGACTTCAGGAAAGGGAAGTTGAGAGAACACGAACCAGTTGTCTTTGAGGAAAAGGCTAAGCTGGGTGTCAACATCTCTGAGGATCTATCCTGGGCCCACCATATTGATTCAATTACAAAGAGGGCACAAGAGTAGCTATATTTCATTAGGAGTTTGAGGAGAGTTGGTATATCACCAAAGACTCTTGCAAATTTCTACAGATTTACCATGGAGAGCACTCTAACTGGTTGCATCGCCACCTTGCGTGGAGGAGACCAGCGCACAGGATCGGAAAAAGCTGCAGAAAGTTGTAAACTCAGCCAGCTCCATCATGGGCACCAGCCTCCCCGGTACCTAGGACACCCTCAAAGGACGATGCCTCAAGAAGGTGGCATCCATCATTGAGGACTCCCATCACCCAGGGCATGCCCTCTTTGTTCTGCACAGCCAAGAAGGGCCAAAAGGCCTGTTTCTGTGCTGTAATGTTCTATGGTCCTCATTGCTACCATCAGGGAGGAGGTACAGGAGCCTGAAGACACACTCAATGTTTCAGGAACATCTCCCCTCCACCAACAGATTTCTGATAGACAATGAACCCATGAAAACTACCTCACTATTTTTTTGCTCTTTCTGCATAACATATTTAATTTTTTATATGTATTTCTTATAATTATATTTTTCTTACATTATGATGTATTGCTTTGTACTGCTGCCGCAAAACAACAGGTTTCGCGACGTATGCCGGTGATATTAACCCTGATTCTGAGTCTGAGCTATTGCCTCAGAGCTTTGGTGATCCAGGTTCAACCCTGCGGTCTATTTGGAGCTTGTACGTCCTCTCTGTGATCATGTGTGTTTCCTCTGGATCCTCTGGCTTCCTGTCACATCTGAAAAGTGTGCGCGTTGGCAGGGAGGTTAACTGGCGACTGTAAATTGCCACTGGTGCAGAGGGTGACAGGAGAATCAGTAGCAGGAGTTAAGGCACTTGACAGGGAATCGGTTTACTGGGACAAAAGTGTGGGAATGAGAATACTCTAAAAGCTGGCAAAGAATCAATGTACTGAAAGACCTCTTATGTTGTAACAATGTGAAATAATTCAAGGAGGCATGTAACACAATCACTAACTAATACAGTGTACTTCGATGTCATCCCAGGAATGAAAGGGTTAATATATTAAGAGCATTTGATGGCTCTGGGCCTGTACTCGCTGCAGCTTAGAAGAATGGTGAGGGGCAGAGATCTCACTGAAACCTACCGAATATCGATAGAGTGGATGTGGAGAGGATGCTTCCTATAGCGGGGGCGAGCCTAACACCAGAGTGCTCAGCCTCAGGATACAAAGGTGTTCCTTTAGAACGGAGATGAGGAGGAATTTCTTTAGCCAGAGGGTGATGAATCTGTGGAATTCATTTCTCCGGCCGACTTTGTTATTGGGTATGTTTAAAGCAGAAGTTGATAGGCTCTTGATTATTAAGGCCTTCAAAAGTTATGGGGAGAAGGCAGGACAATAAATCAGCCATGATGGAATGGCAGAGCAGACTTGATGGGCCAAATGGCCCAATGTTACTATGCCTTACAGTTTTATGCTTATATGGCCTTACAGAACTCATAAATCCCTACCAATAAATTTGAGACACAGAATAAATATTAAGACACAAGAGGTGCCGGAAATCTGAGAAACACACAAAATGCTGGGGGAACTCAACAGGTCAGGCAGCACCTACAGAGACGAATGAACAGTTGACTACCCATTTCCCTCCATAGATTCATCTTGCCCCACTGAGTTCCTCCAGCATTTTGTGTCTGTTCCACAGAATAAAAATTCACTTTAATGAAACATATGTGAGAAAAAAAATCTAAATAAACACAAAATTGTGGAAGAAACAACCACTTTGTCAAGAGTTCATTTACAGAAAGTCGGGATAGGAACGGTTCTACCAGGAACACGGCCTTCTTGGTAATGTGAGAGAGCAATGTACTGACCAGTGAATAACACACAGCTCCAGTTCAGGTTGTGTGAACATCACAACCGGTATGACAGTACTGGTGTTCATTCCGTGAACAGGGACTGTGAGCTCGCGAGTGAAGCCTCCTCCGATCAAAGCAGCATTACTCACTTTGCAGAGTCACTAACAGTCTGACAGGCTCTAGTATAACCTGGCACTCCAACAGACCCTCACGTCATCAGCTAATGAACACAATTGTTTCCAAAGTGGGGGGTGCCGGGTGAAGGTGAGCCAGGGCCAAGTGCTTAACCCACGCCTTCATGAACTGGCCGGGTTCCCAGGGGAGCTCAGGTGCATTCCTTTTGCCGCCACTCGCCACCCTCACCTGTGAGAATGGCGGGAACAGCTCCCGACACTGGCCGTCAGTCTGCATACCTGCAGGGTGAGGTCACTAGTCGCACTGAAACACTCCAACGGCTCACCAAGTACAGGTTTGATCAGGAACAGCAAAGGAGACTAAGAACAGCCCCTCGGCGGAAAAGCAC
Source organism: Mobula birostris (assembly GCF_030028105.1). Taxonomy (NCBI): domain Eukaryota; kingdom Metazoa; phylum Chordata; class Chondrichthyes; order Myliobatiformes; family Myliobatidae; genus Mobula; species Mobula birostris. The sequence goes on along the minus strand of NC_092371.1, from coordinate 26,450,407 downwards.
AGGATGCAAGAAGCACCCAAAAGTTGCAGGAGTGCATGCTGAGGGACATACTGGAGCCTGTACAGGCAATACGATGTCTCTGTGGGGAAGGACCACAGTATAGGCTCCTTCTGCCTCTGCACACGGAAAGGCTGAGTCAAGGGGAAAAGTCCTCAAACACTGAGCACTGAAAGGGTGTATAACCCCCAGGCCACGTGAGTAGCAACGATGCCATGGTTTAAAAACGGAGAGTTAACGCTACCGAGTCACAAGAGATTCTGCAGGTGCTCAAAATCTGCACACACATACGCCCTGATGAAGTGTCTCGGCCCGAAACGTCAACTGTTCATTTCCTTACACAGATGCTGCCTGACCCATTGACGTCCTCTAGCACTTTGTGTGTGTTGTTAACACTACTGAATTATTAACCAAATGACACTCAGAATGTAAAAGGTTTTGCACTAGAGTTTATTTTGTATATATTCTGTAATTTATTATGAATAAAGTTTATTTTTGAAATTAAAAACAACTCGAAGGTTATGGGCAGCACAGAACAGAAAGCTGACTTACAGAGCTGAACACCACAAAGGCTGCCTGACTGCCCTTTACAGAGTAACACCTAGACACAGTTAACTCAGCACAGAGGCTGCAGCAGACATGGTGATGTCTCAAGAAGGTCACTACTGACCTTTGCCACCTGGGACGTGGCCACATTCATCAGCGAGGAAGTACAGGAGCCTGACGACTCACACTCAACACTTTTGGAACAGCTTTTGCCCCTCTGCCACCAGATTTCTAAATGGTCTATGAACCCATAAACATTACCTCACTATCCTTTCAAGTTCAAGTTCAGGTCTATAGTCATTCAACCACACACATGTATACTGTCACATGAGACAAGGTTCCTCCGGACCAAGGCACTCAACACAGTACATATAACTCACACACATAACATATAAAGCAATATTATTGCAAATAAATTAACAAATAATAAGGTGCATATACAATACAAGTTAAAAAATAAACAGCATAACACTACTGGCACTTCATACGTGGCGGCAGGGAGTTCAGCCTGGGGGAAGAAGCTGTTTCCCATCCTTAGGGTCCTTGCCCTAATGCTACAGTACCTCCTGCCTGATGGTAGAGGGTAAAAGAGATTGTTGGATGGTTGGATGGATGGGAGGGATCACTGAGAATGCTAAGAACCCTACGTATGCAGTGCTCCTGATAATATCTCGGATGGGTGGAAGAGAGACACTGATGACCCTTTCTGCAGTCCTTGCAATCCTTTGTGAGGATTTGTGGTCAGACGCCTTGTAATGCCCATATCAGATGGTGATGCAGCTGGTCAAGACACTCTCGATGGTGCTCCGGTAAAATTGGTTAAAATGGGAGGGGGGTTGTTGAGAGCCTCACTTGCCTAAACCTCCTCAGGAAGTAGCGACATTACTGTGGTTTGTTCGTGTATTTATTTTTGTGAGTTATGGTAACTAAGGTGGTCTTGGGCCAAGGGACAGCCAGGTAAGACTTCAGCAAATTTCTATAGCTGTACAGTGGGGAACATTCTGACTGGTTGCATTACTGCCTGGTATGGAGGCTCCAATGAACAGGATCGAAAGGAGCTGCAGAGGGTTATACATTCAGCCAGCTCCATCACGGGCACACTGTTGAGGACATCTTCAAAAGGTGATGGCTAAAGAAGGCAGCATCCATCACCAAGAACCCTCACTACCTGGGATATGTCCTCTTCTTGTTACGACCACCAGGAGCCAGAAGATGCACACTCAATGGCTTCTTCCCCTCTATCAGATTCCCGATCAGGCCATGAACCCAAGAACACTAGCTCACCCTTCTGCTCTCTTCTTGCCTAATTTGTTATTTTTATATGTTCTCATTGTAATTTATAGTAACATTTATGTATTGCACTGTACTGCAACAACAGATTTCATGATATATGTCCGGGATAATAAATTTGGTGTCATGGTTAGCACTGCTGCCTCACAGTTATATGGTTATATGGTTATACAGTGCTATAGACCCAGGTTTGCTCCTGACCTCGGCTGCAGGCTGTGTGGAGTTTGCATGCTTCCCTCCCCCTACTCTAAGATCTATCTAACCCTTTCCACCTATGTAACCCTCCATTTTCTTTTCATCCATGAGTCCATCTAATAGTTTCTTTAAAGCCCCTAATATATCTGCATCTACCACCACCCTGGCAGGATGTTCAATGTGCCCAGCAGTCTGTAAAGAACTTACCTCTGATGTCCCCCCCCTACAATTTCCTCCCATCACTTTAAGATCATGCCACCTGTATTAGCCATTTCTGCCCTGGGAAATTTCATGAGACATGCCCTGTAGTCCAGGCAGCATCTGGTAAATCTGCTCTGCACCCTCTGGAGAGCTTCCATATCCTTCCCCATAATGAGGTGACCAGAACTGAACACCATACTTCAAGTGTGGGGTCCAACCATGATTTTATAAAGCTGTGGCTATTCTGTGCTCTATAACTCCATGTCAGTCCCAGAAGAGGGAAGGGTACTGCTGGAGAAAGCACAGCTCTCCATTAAACAGACGACTGATAACAGTGTCTCTCTCATGAGCTGCACACAGAACTGAGATAACACAGTCCTCTGTGGAATATTGTCCAGGCTTCAGGTCCACTGTGGATATCATTCAGACTGAATACAACCAGTCCTTAGGATAACACACTCTGTGGGGTAGGACCTAAGCTCTAAATAACACATCCCGTTCACGAAGCAGAATCCTCCCCTCCTTATATAGACAGAAGCTGAGGATCACTCCTTTCACCAGTTACACAGGCTCTCTCTGTACTACCGAGGCAGCGACAATATTAATTTTTAATATTTATTTAGAGATACAGCGTGGAACTGGATCTTCCAGCCCAATGAGCTGCACTGCCCAGCTGTCCACCTATTTAACCCTCGCCTAATCACAGAACGATTTACAATGACCATTTAACCTACTAACCTCCTCAAGGAGGCTCCGAGCACATCTTTGGAAACTTCTCCTCTGGCCATCCGGCAATCCTTCTTCGTGACAGGATAATGCATGCCTGGGGAGTTTGGTGATGGACGTGTGAATGACATGACCTGCCCAGTGCAGAATACTGCAAAAGATGAATACTCAGGATGCAAGAGGCTGCAGAGGGTTGTAAAATCAGCCAGCGCCATCACAGGCAAAACCCACCCTACCAGTGAGGACATCTTCAAGAGGTAGTGCCTTGAGAAGTCAACCCTCACTAAGGACCCTCACTATCCAGAACATGCCCTCTTCTCATTACCACCATCAAGGAAGAGATACAGGAGCTGAAAACCCACACTTGATAGGAACGGCTTCTTCCCCTCCGTCATCAGATTTCTGAATGGTCTATTAACCTATTTATTTATTTATTCTTATGATTTTATGATATAATTTTATGATTTTGATTGTAGTGCTGCAAAAAGAACACACATTTGTAACAGACAGGTCAGTGACAATAAATCTGATTCTGACTCTGAGATCTCAGCAAGTCAGATGCAATGGGATAGTGCAAAGACTGCTGGGAGTTGTAGTTCCAATTTGCAACCAATCTCAATACCAATGTTACTCCTCTATGCTAGATACTGTGGCCTCTGGCCTGCCAGACAAAAGGTTTTGCCTTAGAGGTTTGAACACACTCTGCCTGATTTTCTTTCTTACTTACACTCCTTCTCAGTTTCCCTTGAGTAAACAAGAGAAAAAGAGACATAAGATGTGAGAGAGCGTGAGGGAGAGAGAAGGAAAGAAAGAGCGAGAGAGAAATGGTGGAAGGAAGAAGAGCTGGAAGCAGGAACACTGTCAGGAAAGAACAGGGGAAGAGTTAAGAATTAGACAATGTAACAGAAACAGATCCTTTGTTCACCATTGATAGTCAAAGTGAAAGTTCTGAATTTGTCTGTTAGAGCCGAGTACTTTCACTACTGAAGTGAGTGTGGAGATGATTCTGCGTTCATCTGTTTCATTGCTTTTAGTGACCGGTGTTGAGAGTGGCGTCAGGCATTATATCAGTGTTAAAAACAACCAGGTTGGCACAGCATCAGAATCTGTAGTTGAGCAAACTTGCAGGAAGGTTTCCTTGGCTATTAACAGTGGCGGATTTCAAATGTTGCAAAAGGCTCAGTTATTACACTTAATCTGATCAGGAAAGGGCTGACTTTACTGGGTCGAGAAGCGATTTAGCAAAATTGGACAGGAACATTCTTGGAGCACTGTAAGATACGTGAGAAGGAGATGCAAGGCATTCAAATAAACATGTTGCCACAGAGAAAGGAGGGTCTATCAAGTCTAGAGCCCCCGTTAAGGGAAGCTTCTGTCAGATATCAAAACTTCAATACAGCAAAAATAATGTAGAAAATATATAGTTTTAATGAGATACAATTAATATACATACAGTGGCCATTATATTAGGTATACTTGTACACCTGCTCATTAATAAGCCAATCAAGTGGCAACAACTCAATGCATAAAAGCATGCGGACATGGTCAAGAGGTTCAGTTGTTCAGACCAAACATCAGAATGAGGAAGAAATATGATCTAAGCGACTTTGACTGTGGAATGATTGTTGGTGCCACGCGGGGTGTTATGATTATTTCACAAAGTGCTGATCTCCTGGGATTTTCACACACAACAGTCTCTAGAGTTTTCAGAGAATGGTGCGACAAACAGAAAACATCCAGTTAGCAGCAGTTCTGTGGGTGAAAACGCCTTGTTAATGAAAAAGGTCAGAGGAGAATGGCCAGACTGCTTCAAACTGACAGTAACTTAAATAACCATGCGTTACAACAATGGTGTGCAGGAAAGCATCTCCGAACGCACAATCCGTTGAACCTTGAAATGGATAGCCTACAGCATCAGAAGACCACTACATCTGAGCTGTCCCACCTGCCTGGGTTTTACCCGTCTTCCTGTCTTCTCGCTGCTCCCACCGGCTGGGATGCCAGGTTCAGGAGGATTTGTTGCCCCACAGCCGTTGGACTTGCTTCACTTGCCTCAGTGCCAGATGGACTCCGCAGCTGTGGCCTCCTGGTCCAGCTTCACTCGCCTCAGCCCTGAGCTGTTGTGGACTCACTTTCAGGGACTCTACAGTTCACGTTCTGTGTGTTATTTGTTTACCTTATCCCACACTGGATGTTTGAAGGTACTTGTTGTGTGCGTGCTTTTATGTGGATTCCGTTGTGTACCTTTGTTTTGTGGCTGCCTGCAAGCAGATGAATCTCAAGGTTGTATATAGCATACATTGATTACAACTGTACTTTGAACTTTGGGTTCCACTCCTGTACCTCATAAAGTGGCCATAAAGTGTATAGTAATATAGGACACACAATATTTGAATAAATAATACAATAAATTAATACAAATGATATATTAGATAATATATAATAAACAAAAATTGTAGAAAGGAGTGTAATGAAAAGGAAAATTAGGAAAGCAAAGGAGAGAGCATAAAAAACACTAGCAAAGAATATCTTATGTTTTTTGAAGATAATAAAGAGCAAGAGGTGATCTCAGGACAGACCCGGGTTTGCTGCAGCCTGAAAGGCCACCTGCATGTGGAGGTGGAGGATGTACGTAAGGTTCTCAATGAATATTTTGCAGCTGTGTTAACCAAAAAAAAAAGGTGATGCTGAAATGATAGTCGGAGAGAAAGTCTCTGAAACATTAGATAAGTACAGTAAAAGAGGAAGCAGTACGGTGCTCTGCATTGCTGAAAGTGCATCTATTGCCAGACCTGGAAGAAATATATCGCAGGCTGTTGAAAGGAAGGAAATTGCTGAAGCTTTGACCTCCAATTTTTCATCAACGGGAGTTGTTGGAGGCTTGGTCACTTTCTAATGTATTGTTTGAAAGAGGGTTGGAGGTATGAGTCAAGTAACCACAGGCTAGTTGGTGGAATCAATTCCAAGCGATGGTTTAAATCTTCAGAGTCCACAGAGTAATCAGGGACAGTCAGCATGGGTAGATTAAGGGGAGGCTGTGTCTCAAGAATGGTTAATAATTTTGAGGAGTTAAATGGGAGAGAATGTGTCTGCAGTTGATGGTCAATGGGTATTCTTACGACTGGCAGGTTGTTACCAACAGGGCACCATCGGACTCAGAACCCAGGTCCTTGCTTTTGGTAATACATATTCATAAGACCATAAGACATAGGAGCGGAATCAGACCATTTGGCCCATCGAGTCTGCTTTGCCATTTCATCATGGCTGATCCAAATTTCTTCTCAGCCCCAACCTCCTGCCTTCCCCCCCATCCCTTCATGCCAGTCAAGAATCTATCAACACCTGCCTTAAATATACATAAAGACTTGACCTCCATAGCTGCCTGTGGCAAATTATTCCACAGATTACCACTCTCTGGCTGAAGAAATTCCTCTTTATATCCGTTTCAAAAGGACACCCCTCTCTTCAGAGGCTCTGTCTTCTAGTCTTAGACTCTTCCACCATAGGAAATATCCTCTCCACATCTACTCTATCAAGACCTTTCACAATTCAAAAGGTTTCAAACAGGTCACCCCTCATTCTTCTGAACTCTAGTGGATATGACAAGCCATTCAATCCTGGAATCATTTTCATGAACCTCCTTTGAACCCTCTCCAGTTTCAACACATCCTTTCCAAGATAAGGGACGCAAAACTGCTCACAGTACTCCAAGTGAGGACTCAACAGTGCTTTATAAAGTCTCAATATTACATCCTTGCTTTTATATTCTAGTCCTCTTGAAATGAATGCTAACATTACATTTGCCTTCCTCACCACAGACTCAACCTGCAAATTAACCTTTAGGAAATCCTGCACAAGGATTCCCAAGTCCCTTTGCACCTCAGTTTTTTGTATTTTCTCTCCATTTAGAAAACAGTCAACCATTTCATTTCTTCTACCAAAGTGCATGACCATACACTTCTTAACACTTCTTCCATCTGCCATTTCTTTGCCCATTCTCTGTGGTAAACCATATATATATGTTGTAACACACATCAAAGTTGCTGGTGAACGCAGCAGGCCAGGCAGCATCTGTAGGAAGAGGTGCAGTCGACGTTTCAGGCCAAGACCCTTCGTCAGTCCTGAAACGTCGACTGCACCTCTTCCTACAGTTGCTGCCTGGCCTGCTGCGTTCACCAGCAACTTTGATGTGTGTTGCTTGAATTTCCAGCATCTGCAGAGTTCCTGTTGTTTGCGTTTATATATGTTGTAACTGGGTTACCTGTCTGGACACGCCCCTCTGCTGACTGCTCCTGTAGCTCCTCCCATAGATCCATGAATAAAGGAGATCGTGCCACTGCTCCTCCCTCAGTCCGGGGCAGATACTCAGCAGGGATGTGGACCATTTACTGTTAATAAAAGCCTTTCAGTATATACTCTACTTCCAGTCTTTTGGAGTAATTGATAGTGCATCATTCTCCTAATCTAAGTCCTTCTGTAGCCACTCTACATCCTCAAAATGACCAGCCCTTCAGGAGTTAGACTTATGTGTGGGGGTCATGATGAAGAACAATACAAAAAAAACCCCTGCAGTTGGCAGTGAGGAAGGAACTTTAGACTACAGGAAGGTTCTGATGGTCTGGAGAAATGGCAAATGGAAATTACTCCAGGGCCTCATGAGGAAAGGTACAATAAGGCAAAGGAGTGTACAAATATACAATGAACAGCAGGATATTGACTGATGTGGAGGAACAAGAGAGGGTGGACATCACCGATGCTTAAAGAAGATATGTAGATAATTGTGGTTCAATGAGTGCATGGAACTTGTCTTGGCCCGAAATGTTGACTTTCATTCCCCTCCACAGATGCTTCCTCACCTGCTGAGTTCCTGCATTGGACATTTTTTTCCATTATTCTCTGAGGCATAATGGCACTTCCATGAGCTTATCTCTGATTGCACCTTTTTTTGCACTAGTGCCTCATCTTTCTCTCTCGTCAATATCTTGTATAATTTATGTTCTGTGTGTTGTCTGAACCTACATACCTATGATGCTGCTACAGGCAAGTTGTTCATCATACCTGTACCTCGACATACTTGTGAATATGACAATAAAGTCAATTTGACTTGACTTAACTTGCATAAATGTATACTAGTAGAGAGGTATGTTAGAACTGAACACCAGTGAGGCCTCAGTTTGAGAAAAGTCACCTCAGAACAGGAAATATATGGTTCTATTGGAAAGGAGAGATTTATAAGGAAAATTCAGGACTGGAAAGGTTTAGCTGTGCAGAAAATTTGGATAGGCCCGAGTAGAGGAATAGAGGGGACCTGAAAGAGATGAATAAAATGATGGAAAACAGAGCAAACAAGAAGGGCCTATTTCCCTCTCTGGAGATCAGAAACCTGGGCCAGAGGTTAGGAAGATTAGAATGCAGGTGAGGAAACATCTTTTGTTCATCCATCAAGGGTGGGCTTCTGGAACTCGCTGCCTGAAAGGGTGGAAGAGGTAGAAAGCCTTATCAGACTCATCAGGTGTGAATATGCACAGTTGTGGGCTGTGTATGGGAAGGGAGTCTACACTGGGTAAATCTTTCTTGACTGACATGGATATGACACACTGTTCTCCTGTTTTAACAGTACGCTATGATTCTATGACCATAAAGAATAATCTTAGAAGTTAAACCCACTTTAATGTGACTGAGAATATCATGGATGGTCCTCACAGAGACCTTCAACAATATGGAGGGCTGCTTTGCCGGATAATGTTGATCATTACCACTTGGTGATAACTGAACTCAAAGTGGAAGGCTTTGGAATTTGCTGGATAGAAGCTCACAGGGTCAAACTAGCGGTCAAGGTTCAGCCTCCAACAAGGAAGCTGGATGGTATTTGGAATACTCTGTGTTTCTAAATGTGTTGAAAAAAGGGGATTAGCTTGTTAACGAATAAGGAGTGAGAGCTCCCACATCTTATTATCTGTTCAGCTACTTTAGTTGATAGCAGTCTATATTTAATTTTGCTTATCTGAACTACAATGAAATCCTAGCTATCAACTTGCTCACGGGAATAGAACGTGTTCAGTGACCCGGGGGGTGGGGGGTAGACATAGGGGCGGTGAATTTTTAGTGTCCATTTTCTTCACTGACTACACTGCTCACGTGTCTTTCCACCCACCCTGAGGAGATCAGTGGATTGCAAGGTTTGTATGGTGTGGTACTTGTTAAGAATAGAAAATTGCATCAACATTTGCAAAGCTGCAAACCACTTCCTGTCGAGGATTAAACAACGACTTAAAACAATATGCTTTAAAATCAATACATTCAATTTGATGAAAGCCAGTACTACGCAAGTTGTAAATTCTTCAATAATGAAGGCTTAATAAAATTAAATAGGCATGTCCTTCCCCAGAGAGGCAAAGACATTTTAACGAAAGTAAACAAAAAATGACTTCTTACATCCTTGAAAAGCTTGAGACCACAGAGGCAATGAAGCACATTTTGAATTGTCATGTTGTAATTTAGAAAACACAGTAGTCATAACTGCAAGTAGTCAGGTGCCAAAAACACTGAGCTGTGTGTGATCAGATAACATAGCTGAAGAAGTGATAAGCATCGGGCATGCAGATGGAGTCAGCCCTCATACTGCCCCTTCAGCAGTGTTCCAGTCGCCAAGGTGATGGGAGCTGGGTTTAGTAGCTTCCCTGAAGGATGGTAGCTCTGACATCACAGCACTGCTGCACCCACACCGTCCTGCAACACTGACTCAAATCGCCAGCATGAGGCTTGAAGCAGTGACTCGCTAGGGGGGAGCAAACGCTGGCTAAGTTGTCAATGAGACAACTGATTCTCTCTCTCGAGGGACTTCAGCTCCACCTCTTCCCATCAGTCCTCCTTTACCCCAAACCACCTTTGGTTATTGCAGGCAGCCATATTGCTTTTGCCTTGTCCTATGCCTGAACTTTACCAACATCTTCTTTGTGATCTGGAGTGTAATTTTTGTGATTACACTTTTAGTCTCTTTATTGCTTGTTGAACCTGTTGGTAGTTGCTCTGCAACACCCAACCCCCCCAGTGCTGAATTTCAAACTGATGTGCCACAGGTTCTGAACATTCTCCACTTCATTGCTTTCAAATTGAGGCACTTAAATTGTTCTTTTTTTGGGGGGGGGGGTTAACAGAGAGGATGTTTCCTTGGCATGCAGTTTTGGAGGAAACAATATGGGGCTGTGTGGATGCTTCAGGGGAAGGAAACCAGAAGGTCATGGACCAGTCCTCATTGGAAGATCAGAGGAAGAAAGGGCTAGCAACTTTAAATTCCTAAGTGTTATTATTTCAGAGGACATGTCCTGGGCCCTACACGTAAGTGCAATTATGAAGGAAGCATGGCAGTGCCTCTACTTCGTTAGGAGTTTGCATATGTTCCGCATGACATCTAAAACTTTGACAAACTTCTATAGATGTGTAGTGGAGAGTATATTGACTGGCTGCATCACAGCCTGGTATGGAAACACTAGGGTCCTTGAACAGAAAATCCTACAAAAAGTAGTGGATACAGCCCAGTCCATCACGGGCAAAGCCTGCCCAACATCTACATGAAGTACTGTCACAGGAAAGCAGCACCAGGGACCCCCCTCTACCCAGTACATTTTCTCTTCTCACTGCTGCCTTCGGGAAGAAGGTACAAGAGCATTAGGACTCATGCCATCTGCTTTAGGAAGCTATTACCCCTCAACCATCAGGCTCTTGAACCAACCAGGGTAACTTCACTCAGCTTCACTTGCCCCATTACTGAAATGTTCCCGCCACCAACGGACTCACTTTCAAGGTCTCTTTATCTCATGTCCTTGATATTTATTGTTTATTTATTTATGATTATTATTTCTTGTTTTTATATTTGCACAGCTTGTTGTCTTCTGCACTCTGGTTGAATGCCTTTACTGGACGGTCTTTCATTCGTTCTGTTATGGTTACGATTCTATAGATTTATTGAGTATGCTCACAAGAAAATAAATTTCAGGGTTGTATATGGTGACATACATGAACTTTGAAATCACCTCAAACTCCTAGCAGAGCCACTGATGTGCCTTTATGATTCCATCAACGTGTTGAGTCTAGGACAGATCCTTGAAGATTCTGAAGCTGCTC